>NC_060952.1:80449689-80519389 GCF_022045245.1 Lucilia cuprina
AATAGAAAAGAAGGCCAGAAAAATTTTTTCAATCAATTAAAAAATTAATTGAATTAATTAAAAATTTAATCAAAATTTTACACTTTAGTTTCAAACAGTTTCAAAAAAGGAGATAATTAAGACAAATAAAAATTTGTTTAAATAAAAAATAAAGAAAATTAAAACATGTTAATTGAAAATAAACTACCGATAATTTTTTCTGTGTTCATAACGCCAATTACTGACTTACATAAAACTGTACTCTGACAAACTTTGGCATGATCAAGTCGATAAAAAGTCCTAACATCCATATAAAGTCCCCTCTAAAAATTTCAACAACGTACTTTGAATACCTAAAAGTAACTATTCTGAGATAAAATACAAGATGATAAAATCATATTAGAACAAAAACCTCTGTACCAAATTGTATGATAATTGGTATTAATTAACTGCTTTAGAAAAATGCTACTTAAAGACGTAATACACGGTTGTTAGATCTTACAACGTTGTCAGTAAAATGTTCAGAAAATATTTAACAATCGTCTGAACTTAAAATTTTTCTTTTGCAACGTTGTCAGACTGACAATATTTGTAAGTGTAATATTTGAAAATTTGTAAGTTGGCAGTGTTACTAGACATTTTCTGGCCATTTTACTGCCAACGTTGTAAGATGTAACAACCGTATATACATAGCATTAGACCTGGTACACACTGTGAAACGTTTTTTTTTTTTTTTTTTTTGGGGAAACTTTTGGCTTTTGTGTGTGAGAGAAAGTGAAAGAAATATAATCGATCCATAATAGGTTTGACATAAACAAGTGCCAAAACGATTAGTCGAGAATTTCCTTTTCTCTCATATAACGTCCCCTTTAGCAATAAGAACATATTTGGTCCACATAAATATATATTGTTAATAAATAGCTCATATGACACAGTATTATAATTGATTAAAATTATTAATTTTTCATTAAGCCTTAAGAATCCCAAACTAAATGCCTTAAAATTTTGATGAACATTAAATATTGCATATAATTTTTTAAAGCCCTTAATATATAATTTCATAATGCAAAAGCTGTTAGAGATTTTTCATGTATAAAAAAAGTATTTTCCTTAAAAGAGCTATTTAATAAGCCTAATTATCGCAAGTACGTTTCTCTTTAAGCTTCAATGAAATGAAAATTATAATCTAAAGAATACTTAAATGCACAAAGTTCAAGGTAATTTTATAAATTATATTATTTCATCAAAGCATTTTTACTCTTTTATATATTTGTTCTGATTTCTTTATTTAATTTTGCATTAAATTTCATTTATAGTTTTTTTCTCTTTTTAATGTTGATTTATTTATTTTCTTTTAATTTTTTACTTGTTTTTTTGCAAAACTAATTTTCGAGATTTTTGTCCTTTAACACTGTAACCTCGCTAAACTTTAGTTACACTTATGTATATACATTAGAGTGGATCCGTTTGAATGGAGGCGAAAAAGCTGTCAATGTTTAACACTGAATTATGTTTCATTCTGGCGTCAATATTTGGTGAACTAGATCAAAAAATTAAAAAAAATTATAGTTTTTATGATTTGTACATTTTATTTGTAATAATTTAGAATCCGTATACGGAATGTGTGTTTTTTCTTTGAAATCGTCCCTCAAATACCCTTCATATGATACACAACTGACATATGGTTTATTTGCCAGATATATGAAAAAATCGTAAGAACCTTTAAAAAGTATTTTTTTATTCGTTGATCCAGCTAACCAAATATTGATGTCAAAACAAAAACTTTGAGAAATAGTTTCTTAGAATGAGCTAAATTTTGATTTTCGTTGGAACATCAGGAACTGCCTTTTTGGGATTCACCTTAATAGATATACTTATACATAAACTTTTATATAAATGGAAGATGTATATTTTGTATTTTATTTTCCTTTTGGTCTTATAGATATTTTTTTATAGTTTTTTTTTTATTTTTTTTTTTTTTTGGTTTTACATTGCTCTCTGGTGTCTGTTTATTCAAGTACAGTTTGTTGGCCAGATATACGAGTTGACCTAAATTATATTTATATATTACATACATACATATAAGTATGTATATAATTTTTTTTAAGTAAAAAGACATTTTCTGCTACATTGTGGCATGTTTGCTTAAAGTCTGTGCAAACTTTAAGTGTCTTTTTTTTTGTATGCTTTTTATTTATGACTTCTTTAAATAATTTATTTTGTTGGTTTGTGTGAGCAAGACAAACAGGATGTAAACCAGATGAACTTTTCTTCTCTTCTTTTTCAATATTTTTTTTTGTATGAGGAAATAGAAAAACAACACGTTGTTGTGATTTTAAAAAGTGCCAAGCATCTGTATGTGGTGTGGCAAACATTCTGTATACATACATATATGTATATTTAAATTCCAATTAGTGTAATAAGTCCTTTTAGTGAGCATAAATTCGTTTGATATTTTTTTGTAATTTTCTAATGTATTTTGTTTTATATTTTCTATTTTAGTGTATATTAATTTTGGTAATATTTTTTAATGAAATTATTTTTACAGTGTTGGACTTTAAACTTAAGTTTCTGTTTGTTCAAACAAATGTTGAAAATCAGTAAAAATTAAAACTTTTAATTAATTTGTTGAACGTTTAATTGCAATTTTGAAGTTTTTAAGCCAGACATGTTCTTCTGATATAAACTCAATATATTTTTTATAAAAACCAGGACAGCAAAATATTAGAATGGGTGTCGTTCTGCAAAATATGCGAAAAAATTTACTGCTTAATCTTGGGTTGAAAAATTTCCATGATTACTTAATTTAATAGGTAAAGTATATTCGTTCAGAATTTACTTCAAAAACATATTCTTTTGTTTAGCTATCTATCTATTAGAACAATTTTACAATGAATATTTCATACGGATCTTTTACCACAAATATTAAATTTTTGTTGGTTATTAGAGTTCATTTTGCAAATACTTAATATGCATGGATAAAATTGTTCATTGGAGAAGGGCTACATTGTTATACATTGAGGTGGAGGTCCACTTCTTTAAGCATTGTATGCTAAAAGTTACAACAAGTAAACGAGCGTTGAATGTCTTGATGCGTAGAATGCTTAAAGTTGATCTACTTTTATAAGCGTCACAAGCGGCGCACGATTTTAGTATATTTTTTTTTTTTTTTTGAATAAACTATATAAACTAAAATGCGTTTAATAATGAAAAGATAAATAAAAGCTGTAAGGGTCAATTATGGACCAATCATTATAATTTTACATTTAAATTAGTCATTTAAGTTCCTACAAAACATGTTTGTGCAAAATTTAATTTCAGTTATGGGCCGAACCATATGAAATTTAACATAATGATTTAGGTTTAGGTTTAGGTTTAGCAAGTTATAAGGGTTAAAGTCATTTTCTGAAGCATTTTCTGTACAAAATTTGAGCTCTCTAGCTGTTCTCGTTTAGACTCTATCGTGTTTTCAACAGACGGACAGACGGACATGAATATAAAAATGACCCAGAATATTTATACTTTTATGGGTCTTAGACAAATATTTCGATGTGTTACAAACGGAATGAAAAAATAATATACCCGTCTCTTTTCGTGGTGCGTATAAAAATATTTTTTTAAGTATTAAAAATATTTAAATTGCTTTCTAAAGTAAAGGCTATATATATTTGCGAAAAAAAAACCTTACTATTTTTTGGGAGCAAAATTTATTAAATTTCGTTTTCGGTGCGGAAATGAGCCTTAAGAGTTATACTTAATATTTGTAATATCAATATATAGTTAATACGAATACGTACTGGTGTCCTTAATAAAAGCAATACAATTCCACAATGTAAAATTTTCCATATCAAATAAGAAAAATTGAAAAAAATCTAACTATTTTTGGGTGTCGATTACGGTATACGCAGAAATTAGAATTTAGACGTATACTTAATATTTGTAATGTCAATAAATAATTAACACGTATACGTACTGGTGTCGTTAATAAAACCTTCACAATGCTTAAATTTCCAAATCAAATGAGAAAAGATAAAGTTCCACTAAAAACTAAAAACTTTCTTCGGCAGCTTTTTTTAAAGAATTTCTCACCTTCAAAATTGCATCGCATAGTCTTATCAATACTATATTATAAAAGCGCTACCATTTTCATTAACAGTAATCCAATTTAAATAACCTTGAAATCTATATATATTAAAGAATTTTCCCAATATTCATAGCAAAATTTATAGAAAATCCACAAACACTTTTTGTGCACAGAATTTAGTCAAGCTCTAACCTATAGTCGAATGAAAATTTCATTAAGATAGCTTAATTTATCTAACCATTTCAACCCAATGCATATATAAATGAACATTTAGATGCCCCCGAAATGGAAATTACTGATTTTTTTTTCCTAAAACTTAATACGTCAATATTTGGTAGGTTGGATAAAGGAAAATTACTGATAAAATAAAAAAAATTAAGAAAAACCTTATAGAACGACATTATTATGAAATAAACAAAAATTATAATTATCAAAAGCATCATTTGTATAATTTTTTCTTTATATAAGAGGCGCCACCTTAATATGCATACATATGTTAGCTTCCGTTTTATGTAGTATTAGAAATTCCACCATTTTTATTCTATGGCTTTCTGCGAAAGGAGAAAAAAATAAAAATACAAAATAAGTTTAGCTTTCTGTTTAATAATACAAAATATACAGCTAGACGATGCATTTAGTGAAACCACAATAATATATTTAACATAATTTACCATTGTTACCACTGCTACCACCACCAGAAGCATCTGATGATGTCAACCGCAGTATTGGCGGTAACACATGGAAACAAGTTTGACATAATTCGTTCATATTTTACTAACGTTTTGCATACATTCTGCCATAACATCAACCTACCAACCACTGAACATCACCTCTTCTAACTCTTTTCCAATTTTCTTGCTAAACTTCCAATCTATAAACTTATATGGTTCACTTACTCCATGTTTCAAGTAACAAGAACAGGCATATATGCATTTTTATCAGTGCAAATAATGGTTTTGAAATTGGTAGGAATTTACTAATACTTATCTATGCTAAATGCAAATTATTTCAGTGTTTTTCAGTGTAACGTTACTTATTCAACAACGTAAAATTGTGTATTGTTGTGTGTTGTATAAAGTTTTCCCTTCTTTGGCAGGCATTCGCCAATTTGGTTTTATCACACAGTGGTAAGAAACTTTTTTGCATCGGTAAATTTACAATCATTTTATATTTAGTGCAGACTTAATGGAAAATCGTTATAACTCAAAATATTTAGTAGCTGCTGGGGATATCGTAAACTAACTAACTTCTTTGACATAATTTAATTTTTTCTACTTTATTTTGGTTAAAAGTTAAGTTAATAAGTTTTAATTTAAACGAGAAAAGGATGTCTACTACAGTAATTTGAGAAATAGTCTTTTTAAGAATCACAGGTAGGTATACTTAACAATCTATTCGTTTTAATATACTATTATTATTTTTTAATGTTCTCTACCAAAATGTCTCTAATTGATTTTTATAGTATTCAGTACCTTAATGCTCATCATTTGAGAGGTATTCCTAGAATAAATTAGTCCACAGGACACTCCAATGTACACAAAGGCAGACATAATCAATTTAATTCATATGTCATTTTTAACTGATTGACATAAATTGTTTTGCACACTTCCATTTGAGACATTCTCACATTAACCATATGGGATACTTATAATAACGTTGTAAAATGTCTTTAACCATCGTAATTTTACATGAATTGTATGCAACTTTTAGATTTTGCTCACTTTACTACTCTACTGGCATCATGTTAAAGTCTATGTTGTGATGTCTGCAGCAGACATTGGCATATAATTACACACATACTTATACATATACAAACGAATTTTGTATAGAGTATTATTAAAACAGAACTTAAATTCTAATTGAAAAATGTTCATCTTTGCTATGTTTTTAAAAAGTTTACGAAAAAAAGCAAAAATGTTCACACACTGTTGTGGTAGAAATAGAAATTAAAGAAGATTCAAAAATAATGTTTCAAAGAACACAAAATGAATAGATCATGGACAATGGTGAAGTGAAACAATACTTTTTAAATTACGCTAATTAAGTTTGAAATTGCTATATATGAAAAATTTTAATTTTAACTTTAGTTCATGGAAAGATAGTATAGAGTGTGGCTAAAGTTTTTAAAGTACATTGACTATAATCATTATAATTGATAGACAATTTAGAATCACTCTAACAGGTAAAGTTATAAAATTTTCATTCACAAGATTCTTTGAAAAAAATTAAATAAACTAATAATTCAATATATGTTGATTTTGCAATAGCTTAGGTTATCGTCTATTTTTTCAAAATTATATCTAAGTTTTTTTTACAAATGGCTACAGCGTTTTCTTAATGGAACCTAAAAACATGTACGATGTAGTGTAGGTGCAGACTCCCAACTGATATTGTCAAAAGAAATAATAGCATGATTACCAGACTCCAATATTTTTTTCCAAAATTCAATTTCTTATTTAATGCTTATGGTAGGGACCATTCCCCATTCCCCTTTCCCGTCTGTCCGTCCGTCTGTCTGTCTGTCTGTCTGTCTGTCTGTCTGTCTGTCTTTCTGTCTGTATGTCTGTCCTTCTGTGTGTTTGTTGAAATCAGTTTTTAGAGGACCCCAGATATCGGATTCATTCACAAGATTTTTTGAAAAAAAAAAAAATAAATAAACTAATAATTCAATATATGTTGCTTTTGCAATAGCTTAGGTTATCGTATATTTTTTCAAAATTATATCTAAGGTTTTTTACATATGGCGACAACGTTTTTTTTAATGGAACCTAAAAACATGTACGATGTAGTGTAGGTGCAGACTCCCAACTGATATTGCCAAAAGAAATAATAGCTCGATTACTAGACTCCAATATTTTATCCGAAATTCAATTTCTTATTTAATGCTTATCGTAGGGACCATTTCCCATTCCCATTCCCGTCCGTCCGTCTGTCTGTCTTTCTTTCTGTCTGAATGTCTGTCCGTCCTTCTGTGTGTTTGCTGAAATCAGTTTTTAGAGGACCCCAGATATCGGAGAGATCCGAATCTTCAATAATTCTTTCAAGAAAATCGCTATTTAAAATCAGCAAAATCGGTCCATAAATACCGGAGAATTGAGACTTTTTTCATGAAATGGCAAAAAAAAGAAAATACATAATCATACGGTAAATTTTGTTATTGTACTCTTGTTTATAAAAACAAGGCAGAGTGAGAGCAGCAAAGTAATAGTAGCAGAGCGGAAGCAGCACTAATGTGTTGTTATTGGCTAGAAATATGAAATTGGGTATGTAGAGTATGAATTAGGAGAGAACCCATAAAAGGAATCTTGTGGGTACTTTTTCGTTTTTCAAAAGGTACTCTTTTGAATTTTCTAAAATATTGAATATAGAAACATGAATTTAAGCATGTTATTCCCGAAGGAAGTGATATAAAAGAGGACTTTTTGGCACTGACTGTTTTTTTAACACACAATGGTGAAGGGTATATAAGATTCGGCACAGCCGAATATAGAACTCTTACTTGTTTTATCTTGAATATTTATATTAATATCAGACTTGTATTTTCAGATATTACAATTAAGACTTTTTGGCCCAGTATTAAGTATCTGCCCATTATTGCACACAATTTTCATATTGACACTTAAATATAAAATTTGAGAATTGTAATTGCTATAGTTTTGGTATTAGCAAGCAATATGGCAGTAGAAGGTTCCCCCTGTATGCATATATCAAAGTTGTTCGTTTGAAATTTAGTTGTACCATTTTTTGAGATATACTATTTTTAATAGTTATTGATTTAGTATTCCAAAAAAAAAATAGTAGCCTATTTTTCCATTTGGTCGTTTAGGTGGCTTTATATTTTAAACATTAAAATATATGTGAAGTTATATACATATGATCAAGACCCTAACTAATTTATGAAAGAAATTTAAAATTTTTGGAAAATCCGAACCAAATTTCGTAGAATAATTTATCGATATACAAATCACACTATAAGATTTTATCAATACATATTCGGACTGATTCGAACAAATGTTTTAAAATGAGTCGTATATAGGCAAAACTTTCTCATGTCAGTTTTTAAACGATAACTACTGAAGAATAATAAAACGTAATTTTTCCGAAATTGTCTGAAATTTTTACTCTTAATTTGTTTATGTTCTGAACAAATTTCTGTTGGTTTTCGGAGAATTTAATACGGACATGGATTGCTAAATCTACTTAGAAATTCATAAGGATCGGGAGTATATGTATATTATAAAGAGTCAGATTTGTTAATGTTACAGATGCTTAGATATAGAGAACTATAACTTTTCACCAATAAGTACATTGATAAATATTTCTAAGATGTAATTAAGAAGAATTTCCAAAATATTACTTTGTTATTTTTCTTCAAAACAAATCTTCTTATGATAAATGAACATATTTTAAAATGTGAAGTGTAAAAGACATTCGTCTAATATCAAAACTGTCATACCATTATATCATTGCGTAACTTTGATGTATGTAGGTGTATATATGTTCGTATGATGGAACTTTGCTGGTATGTAACTGACACATAATGTCATTTATCATTTGCCTTTGAACTTCTTGACATTTACGATGAAAACGTTAAAGTAACTTTTATCTAAATATAAAAAAAAGAAACTAGGAAGAAATCTAAAAGAATATGAAAAATAATGTTGTAAAAAAAAGTTTTAATAAAAATAGACAAACATTAAAAGCAGACGTAACAAATGTTGTCGCCTTTTAACTTTTTTTACACTCATACTCTTTTTTTAGTCTCTATATATCTGCAAGTGCCTGAATGTGGACAGTTAGCATATTATCATTTCAGTTTTTTCCTTTTTTACTTTTACGGGTAAAAGGTAATTTTTCTTTTTTTTTCAGATATATATACACATATCGATGGTATCTCTCTGGTTGCTGGTTGGTATATAATATTATAAATTGTTTAACCATAGTTAGTATTTGACAGCGATAATGTCTCTTGTTGTTGTTGGTAAACAATAATAAAATACATTGTTGATAAATGATATTGATGTATCAAGTAAGTATATGTGAGTGTGTTTGATTCTATGTACGTATGTGAGTAACTTGAGCAGTTTCTTCTTATTGAGTTGATGTTGTTCCTGCAAAAATATGGTGTCAATATATTTTATATAAAACATATATTTTTGTTAGTTATTGTTGTTGTTTGTTTTGTAATGTTTAGAGCTATTTGTTTATTAATATTTCTTTTCTCTACTTTCTTTACTTGCATGTCAATTTCCTCTTTATATTTTGCCTTTAAGTGATATTATATTTCTCTACTCATATTTTTTGTTATTGATGTTCTTTTTGTTGTTTTCTTTATGTTTTTTTATCAACAGTTTAGTATAGGTGACAGGTGAATAAAAGCAACTGTCATCACTTTGATGATAACTTCATTTATAATATGTTTTAAAAAAATACAACAACAACAACAAACAAATGGCTTAAATAAATTTGTTGATTATTTGCATATCTATGTATGTGTTTGTGAGAGGGTTTTCTCTTTATAATCTCACACACTGTTGCTTACAAATTTTAAGTTGTTTTTATTCATCTCATGTTTTTTTCGTTTTTATTGACGTGTTTTCTCTTTAAATGTGGGGATTTGTTAAAAACATTCTCTGGTGTATTAGACGTTCAACGAAAGGGTTAAAATAAATTTATGTTAAGCTTCAAAAGTCTGGTACATTTATGAAATTAAATTTTTCGTATTTTGAAAATTGCTTTCAATTTGTTACCATAAAACTGTGTTGTTTTTAAAACTAAAACAACTACTCTACGACAGACACGTAAAATATGATTTCTTTCAGTAAAAGTAATATAATTCATTTAAGTAAACAAACTTATTGGGTCAAACAAAGAATTGAAGTCGTGGTGTGGTCCTTTAGCTAGGCAGTCTAAATTAAAAACTTTATAAAAGTGAGTATTTTTTAGGTAAAAGATATATGTTCAAAAGCTTGGAGTTTGAGTTATAAGCTGTGAATATCACAATATATTCTCATGCACAGTATTAACAATTAACAGCAAGATCTCATTCAGAAATTACTAAGACGCAATAAGGAAATTCATTCAAGTTTTGCTTATTATCCTATTTTATAAAGGTCTTTGAATAGTCTTGAAAATTTGGCATAGACATTCGTTTATAAAAATAAACCACAGTAGAAGAAAGGATGGAATCTTGAGTACCAATATAACGAGGGACTATATTCAATAGTCGCTATCTGCCATTTACATGAAAATAAGATTTTTATGGCAAAAGATCCAGAAAATTATCCCGCACCAGTGACATAAATTTCAAAGGAAAAACATATTTTTGGCAATTTTATAGCAATATTTATATTTCTATGAAAAACTCTCTATCTCAAGGTTGTAAGAAAATTTTCATAGAAAAAAACTCTATCTGATATAAATTTGTAAACAATTTTGCAAAAAATGCAAAATTGTAAATTCTTTTTAAAAACGATTTAGAATATATTCGTAAAAATATATTGTAGAAGAAAAAACTCAAAAATCTTCACGAACTAGCGAAACAAAACTTGTGAAAACTTGTGTTATTTTAGATAGAGACTATTGAATATAGTCCATATATTGTTTGTGCCCGAAATAATTAGTAACTAGTTTTAATACATATAAGTGTTATATGCCGCACCCCCTTGGAAATAGTATTTTTACTTTCGGCCAAATTGTAGAATACCATTCTTCCGAAAGGTTATTAAATCTCCATGGATAGTTCACTACAAAAGCCATAAACTGCATAGTTATCTATACTTTTAATAGTCTTAACGTCTCTTCCTTCTTATTAATTGGGAAAAAAGCAGTTTTAACTATTTACGAAAAAGCTATCGATGAAAATGTTTAAAAATTACATAGTTTACATCGTATGACTTTAGATGTATTTATTACAATCTTAAAAGAGAATAACAAATTAATAAATTAAGATTACGCAGGTTAAAGATGCAGATTAAATGACTTTCACTCATCGCAGTTTTATTTGGTGTGGATATATTCCAAATACAATTCATTTTGGTTGCTCTCTTTAAGAAATTAATAGACAGGAAATATTTTTAAAAGCTGTTACAAATATATTATTGTTTGCAATTAATCGCCAAAATTTTATAAATTTACCGATCGAAGGTTAACCTTTTTTCAGTCTAAAGCACATATTTTCACATTTATGTTCCTTTTTATATTTTACAACTTCCCTTTTTGTAAATAGAGAACCCTACAGACGGCAGTTTTAAAACTCTTGTTACAAGCTTTTAGCCGTTTTGTTAAGCAAATTTTAAAATTTTAAGAAAATCTCCATGTGACTTATAAACAATAAAAAGGGAATAAAACTACAAAAAATCTTTTAAAATATACAATTCAAGGTAAAAGGAAACTCAGATCTGATGTAGTATTGAAAAAATTGAAATTAACACTACAACGCAAATGTATTCTTATATGAAAAAATGTATGATAAAAAAGCAGATTCCAGTAGCTAAAAATTATTTAAAAAATTGTCAAACTGGTTTCAAACGTTTTAGCAAATACTAATTTCGTTGGCATGCGTTATTTTAGATTACTAAATAAATAAAATAATATTGTTATCTTACGAACTCTTAAGAGTTAAATTAATAATACATACTGGGACGTATGAGTTATATTTATTTGAATCAAACACTCATATTCCTATTATTTTACAAGAAAAGAAGTAATTTTGGAAGTAATTTTAAAGTTATACACAGAAATAAGTTTCAGCATAAATTTTATGTACTTCTTTTATTGACAAAAAATAATAATATTTAAGAACAAGTTTCTAAATTGTATGAATTTTTTCATACTAATTTTTTCAAACAAAATCTATAAACCTTAACTTAAAATATTTTAATTTCAAAATATAAATTTTTTTTAAATCAGGATGTACTAAGTACTTTTTCTACCGTCCGACACTCAAAATTAGACACGAACCAGATGATATACGTCTGAAACTATAATGTAGAAAAACTGCTTTGTTAGTTTTTCATTTCGTGATCATGTGTCCTTTTTCAAGGACTTCAAAGTTTTAAGAAGTACATTTTTCAAAAAATATTTAAAAATACTTTTACTGATCAAACAATGCCAAATTTGATGTCAAGCTAACAAAAAGAGTTGTAAAATATTTTGTGCTATTTTTATTTTTTTCTGGCAGGATCAAAAGATGTATAAAAAATCTTTCAATATTTTTTTGAAAAAAAAAAGAATATTGAAAATTTAAATAGATTTTTAAGGATAAGAATTTTAATAGAGATTTTTGACAGATTTTCATCCTAGCAGTATAAAATAAAAATAATACAAAACATTTGCCAACTTTTCTTGTTGCCTTGACACTATATTTGACATTGTTTGATTAGTAAAAGTATTTCAAAATATTTTTTGAAAAATTTACTTTTTAAAACTTTGAACTCCTTTTAAAAGGACACAGGATCACGAATTGAAATAACTAAAAACTCAAATTTTTTCTCTTAAATTTATAGCATCAGACGTATATCATACGGTTCGTGTCTAACGAATTTTTTTCTTTTTTTGTCGGACGGTGTTACATTATGGTTAAAAATGTTGAAATTTTCTTTGGAATTTGTTTATTTCTTTATGACTTTCAGATAAAAATCGATGAAATATTCCCGAAATTGGCCGGATGTTATGAAGAATAGCTGTTTTGATATGTTTGCTGATATTTTATTGTTTAAGATTTTGTTTTTCAAGATTTAAATTTTTGTTTTTTTATTATACAAAATTCGATAATATACATAGAATTATTATACACTAAATATGAAAACATATTACAATATAATAGACTCCTTTTAAATATTTTCATGAATTTTGTAGAAAAAAGTAAAAATTTTAAAAAATTTCCGTCATATACAAATTCATACACATTATGAACATTTAATTTAATTCATTCCAGATATGAATTTATTTTTCCTGTATACCAATAAATCGTATCAAATTGTGCTTCTTAATATTGAATTTACAAAAAAATATATCATTTTAACATTAAAAAAAAACACATTTCAACTCTTAGTTAATTTTCCTAACGTAACATAGAAAAAAATGTCTTTAAAATATATATAAAAAATACTTTTATTAAAATAAGAATAAATGTTTTCTTAAAAAAGATTTTAAAAACTTTTCTTAATAATTCTGTTCATAAATTTATTTAATATATTTTTTTATTTTCTGCATCTAATTTTAGTTTTCTATAAAATTTTATTTTTTACATTTTTAGTTTATAGAGACTTTAATAAAATAAATAATAAATTTATGCCAATTTTCAGTATAATTTTTAATACTTGGCCTTTTCTTTGTTTTGCGTATTTTAAATCTTAAATTGAATTTATACATATTTTCTACATTATTTACCAAATTCCCCAGAGTAACGTAAATAAACCGAAGAAAAAATGGGGAAAAAACCTACGAAACAGGAAAAAAATTAGAACCTTTTTATGCTTTTTTAGTAGATTTGTGTATTTTATTTTATATTTAGTTCCTTTCAACATACAAATACATTTGTATGTATATCTGTAGTTGTGTTAATATATACATAAGGAGTGAGATCGAAAAATTCTTAACATACATATATGTTTATAAAAAAGAAACCACTAAACTTACAGCTTTATTTTTTTATTTGATTCAAATTATTATTACAATTTACAAAAAAAAAAAAAATTTATAGTTTTAATCACTAGTGATGAAATTTTGAACCCTTTCCGGAAACCCTTCCATTAACGTTTTTATAGTGCTTTCTGTCACTTTGCTCGAACATGTAGTCCATCTCCGTTTAAAATCTACCACACTTTTGGACACCTTTTTTGTACTTTTCAATTCTCTTTTAACAAGAGCCCAATATCTCTCCACTGGCCTTAGCTCCGGGCAGTTTGGAGGATTTGCCTCTCTTGGTACAAATACCACATTATTGTTCTTGTACCACTCAAGGGCTTGTTTACCATAGTGACAGGATGCCAAGTCAGGCCAAAAATAAGTGGACACATTATGAAGTCTTATGAATGGAAGCAGCCTTTTTTGTAAACATTCCTTGATGTAAATTTCGGTATTTATAGAGCCCGTTGTAACAAATGATTGGCTTATTTGCCGCAACTGCATATTGCTTGCCATACCAAGAACTTTCTGGGAAATTTTGTCTGCTTTTGGGTCCTAAACTTTTCTTCAACATTCCCTCGAGCATCAGCAACATAAAACTTTTGACCTGGAAGTTGCGAAAAATCTGCCAGAACATACGTTTCGTCATCCATTATGCAGCAAGAATATTTTTTATAAAACTTGACTTCAATTTCCGTGCTCTGTTTTTGGCCTCTAAATTTTTAGCAGCGTTCCTGTCAGGAACTTTTTGAGCCTTGTATGTTTTTAAACCTGCATTAGCTTTAACTTTTCGTACCAAATAGTCCGAGCACTGAGCTAACCGAGCTGCTTTCCTACCGGATGTGTTGGGAGCTCTTTTGAAAATGCGTTCTATTTTTTGGCTTTAGAAACATCATGTGGACCATTCCTTCTACCTGAACCAGGTTTTCTATCAACTGACAAGTTCTCCCGGTACTGTTTAATAACATTGGAAACAGTTTGACGGCAGACCTTTGTATGCTTGGCCAACTTTTTGTAAGTCCAAGTTGGGTTTAGTTGAAAATATTCAATAATTTCAGTACGCACTTTTTTCTGGTCACTCATTTTAATCAGATTAACAAAAAAATTAATATAATTGACATTACACATAATAACTGACATGTTTTTCAAAGGTAACTTGATAAAAAAAATCAAATAATACTTTGGTTGAAAAATGTAATGAAAAACGTGTGTTAAGAATTTTTCGATCTCACTCCTTATGTATCTATTAAACGCGTCTCAATGAAAAATTTGTGTTATTTTTTAAATATTCCAAAATTTTATGTTTGTATTTCCAACGCGTTGTGTCATTTTCCTTTTAAACTTAATAGATTTATTAATACTTAAACTAAATAAAGCTCTTATTTAAGGGCATGTCTAATATTTGAGGTTTTGTGTATTTTAACTAATATTGCCTACATTACAATAAAATATTGTTTTTATGAATATGTTATTCTGAGAAGAAAATATTTATAAGGATGTCTAAAAATAAATTTAGTGCGTAATTTTATATAACATCAAGGAAGTCAAAATATTTTATTTAGTGGAAATGTTGCTATGCTATAAATTATATATGGTTATATATGAATATTCCGAATCGTTATATGAAGCAAAATTAATAAAGCAAATTAATTAATAAACATTTCTAAAGGAACCCCAATCGGGTTGCAGTTTTTCTCCATCACATTTTTTTTTAACACTATAGCAGCCTCAAGACAAATTTTTTCATCTATAAAATAAAACCTTACATCTGATATATTTTTCTTCAACTTCGATATCTTCACCTAAATTTATATTTTTTTCTTGGGGATTATTCAGCAATCAGGGGATTGCTAGAAATAAGAAAATAGGTTGTGGGAGGGAGAATAGATGGAGAAGTTTTTGTGGACATTTGATTTAAACTTTTTCATATCGAAAGTGACGGGGAATATTTCTGCAGAATGAATTTTCCTTGTAATGTATTTCCACTGGTCAATCGACCACAAATAGGTGTGTTCTTGAAGACAGTCGTTTCCTACGTAAAATAAGTTTGAATGTATAGTCGGACATTTACGATACCCTACACCAGTCAGTATGTTAAAAAAGTGGATAATTTAAAAAATAAAGTATTTAATTTGTTCTTTAACCGTATTGTGTAATATTTTTAAGTATTATTGACCAAGAAAAGAGATTTTCTACAAGAAAGCTCATAGGGGAGTAACGGTAAATATGGGCCTCTCCTTATAAATTTTGGTAGAGGAATTCACGTCTACCTTAAAGTTATTTATGTAGATTTTACTAGTTTTATTAGAAATTATAAGTGAATTTTGACCTTCAAGACATTTTCTGAAAGGGAGTTTGTATGGGGGCTAGGGTCAAATGAGGCCCGATCACTATAAAAATTAGTAGTATCATTTATCGTTCTATAAAATTAAGTTTTGCAGATTTTTGTTGATATAATAGAACAGTTAACGTAATTATAATCCTAAAGGCCCGATTCGGGGGTACGGTTGTATGAGAGATGGGCGAAATAATGGACCGACTATTTTCAATAGCGTTTGTCCTTGAAACAAAAAAAGAGTATGTGCCAAATTTCATAAAATTATCTTGAAAATTGCCACCTGTAGCGTGTGCACAAGGTTTACATGGACAGACAGACAGACGGATAGACGGACATAGCTATATCGACTCAGAAAGTGATTCTGAGCCGATTGGTATACTTTTTGGTGTTACAAACATCAGCACATACGCATAATACCCTCCCCACTATAGTGGTTTAGTGTATAAATGTACGGATATCGGGAACGAGTTCGCTAATTTCAAAGGAACACATTTCATTATAGTATCGAATGAACAGAGAAGTACACCCCGCATTGCGACTGTACTCCAGTGAATCAATAGAATCGATAAGTATCTTCGGCGTCTCTTGTATGTGGTTGAGTAGCTCCAAAATAGACTTCGTAGCTCGCACTGCATTTTCACGACCAGAATATCAAAATTTTCTGATTATATAATATTTACAACACCCATAAATATAGATGGACTAATATTATCTGCCATACGTGTTAAAAACAACATTGAATTTTGCGTGCATTAAAATCGACTCTGTTTACACGACCTCATTCAGAGATTTTTATCAAGTCGTGAATAAGCAATTCATTCATATTGCGTCTCATTGCCCTGATCTCTAGAAGGAATAGGAATGGCAGATATTGCTGTCATCGGTAAAAGATTAGATAGAGTTGGAAATTTGAAGATACGACATAGGGTTGGAGAAAGAAAGTAGCCTTGCTGAACCCCTGACTTAATCTTGAACTCGTTCGATGAGAATTAAAAAAGCATCTTATAAGAAAAATGTGAAAATTTGGAATAAAAAAAATTAAAATTATTATTAAATATTACAAAGGATGACATCAGGTTACGCAGAAATATTTAGTATACATATATGTAAACAAACGTACATGATCTTAAATATTATAAGAAAAAAAAATAAAAAAAAGACATTTATCTATAAATTTAAAAAAAAAACTGCAGGTATTGTTTCATTTATATATTTTAATTTAATTGGACTTTTATTATATTTACTATATATGATCATTTAACAAAAAATTTTATATATATTGCAAAATATTCGAAATATACTTAGAAAAAAATTATAAACTTTTTTCTATTTTAAATAAAATGCAAATGAATGTAAAACAAATATGTACAAAAATAAAAGAAATACAAATAATAAATTTTCCTAAAATTAGTTAGAGTATGAGTAGTATACAGAAGAAAAATGTCAATAGTTGTGAGCAGTAAAAGAGCAGTTAAAAAATTTTTAAGAATTTATTTTTTAGAATCAGTTGTAAATTTACATACAATTTGCTAGTTTGTTACTCATTTTTATTATGGAAAATTTTTTGTTTGTAAAAATAAAACTAAACAAAAGAAGAAAATTATAGTATGCAGCAATATATTCAAGAGACAAGAAAACCAAAAGGAAAACATGAAATAAAATTACGTTTCTATTTGAATTTTCTTTTTCCTGCTAAAGTTATAATAAAATTTCCTTTTTTCTTGTTTTGCTGTTGTTGTTGATGCATTCATATGTGTAATAGTATAAAGTTGTATGTATGAATGTATATGAATTTACAGTGGAGAAATATCTGCAAAGGATTAACAGTGAAATGTTTGATATTTTTTAATATTTTAAAAAAATTTAGATAAATTTTATTACTTGATTTAAATGATTTTGCTCTTGCATATTGTAAATCAATTAAATGAACATCTAGTTGTGAAACCATGAAGTATTTAAAATGCTTGACTTCATTGGAACTTGACCAGGAGAAAATGGCATTAATTTCACTTTTGAAAGATTAATAAGAAATCACGAAAACATAATATAAATAAACATACGAATAATAAGGAAAAATACTTATATAGCGATTTTAATCGATTGTGTATAGTTTATGCTGAACGATAAATTTTATATAATAAGTCATTTTATACGATTTGTATCTATTTAAAAATGATTCATTGTTAACAAGCTATATATGAATATATAGTTAAGTTAAAATATGGATATGGTTCTTCCCTGGTGATGTCATTTCTCTCCTCGGCTATTCCTTGGAATGATCTGACATGGGGTCTAACTAAAGAACCACATAATCTGGTACTACGGGAGGCCAATTACCCGCAAGACTATGTCTTGTGCATAGTCTATAATTTGGCATTATTTTGATGATGTTGCCGATGAAAAACTGAAACCCCATAGATGAGTCACTGTTGGACTGAGAGTTAGAAATGAGTTGGTGTTAATTGTATATAATACGGAAATCATCCGCCCGTTTACCATGAATGAGTCTGTTTGCTTTTCTCTTATGAATGTGTAGGATGAATAAGAAGTGTACTGTGAAGAATAGTGATGGATAAGAGGCATCCTATACAAGTAATTTTTCTTCCTTGTCCAGGTATGTTCGGAGTAAATTCTGTTCATAACAAATTTACCATAATGTGTCCTGTGAGTAAGAACAAACAAAGGACATCCCATCTGCGTGGTTGTATACGGAAGTGATGTCTTTGCATATCGAAAGTTAAACAACGGTACAGCAATGGTTAGTGATTAGATAGCTCCGAAAATTTAAAGTGTTTAAGAGATTTTTATTCAATTAAGATGCTGCATGTTTTATACATAACAAGAAGTACTAGTGTTAGAACGAAAAAGTACCAACACTTATTTCATACTTTTTAAACAAGAAAAATGTACCAAAAAGTTCCCTTTTATATGTTCACGCTTACTTCGGAGTTTTTATGCCTAATTTCAAGTTTCTAAATACAATATTTTATAAAATTCTTTTGAAGAATGATAAAGGTATATGCTCTCACTTGCTCCGAGCTCTAAGTACATCATTTCATGTTTCTAGGTTCAATGTTATACAAACTTCATATATATTACCATTTGAAGAAAGAAAATGTACAAAAAATGCAAAAAGTCGGATGTATGTCTGATGGAATTATTAAAGATTAGGATTTCGCAGATATCTGGGCCTTCGAAAATTTACACACAAACAGACATAGTCGATTTTACTCGCATTTCATTCTTTTAATAGAATACAATCAATTCACAAACATATACATTTTTGGTTTTGATGCAATTATTTGGAGGAGTTATAAACTAAATTATAGAGAGTTTAAAATCTTGAAACAAGTTTTAAAAGAATGATGTATACATATACATTTTTATTCGATGATTAAGTATTGATTCAAATTTTGTAGAAAACCTTCTGTAATATATTTGTTTAGCCACTGTAAGAATATTTAAATTTATATATATTCAAACATGGACATGTCATCTATGTATGTGTGCACATCGGACGTATGGTAAAATAGTTATGTGTGAGTATTTATATCTACCAACTACAAACTTATCTTTCTTCTGTTTTGTACATGAAATTTTTGGCGTAACGTCTGTTGGCTGTTGGTATGTAAATTCATATATAAAAGAATGCTTCCAAATGACTTTGTTTTGTTGCAGCAAACCAAAAGAGTAAAAATAATAAAAAAAACGAATTACATGAATCCGTTTTTTCTCTTTTTTTTATCCTTCTAGCCAAGTTTTATATTATATGGCATGCATGGGAATTGAAGTGTCACATGCAGCAAATGCTCATAATAATTTAGTTATGAGAGATCAGAGGTTAGAGCAGACTATCACCACTCTATGCTATTTGGCCCTTCTATAACACAACTTTGTCAGCCATAGCAATAACAACAGCAAACAAACACCAACTATATTTGTATATATCCTTAAACTATAATACAAACAAAAATTGTTTAGAGGAATTTATGGCAATTTTATATGACAAGAGGGACTACTTAAATGGACATTGATGTAATAACAACAAAGAGGAAAATAAACATTCCCTAAAAATCATATAAATAAATTAGTCTCTATTATTATTATTATTTTTTTTTTTGTGTTGTTCTCTTTTGTTATTGCTTTTTTTTTAAGTATTATATTTATTTTGTTATTTATTTCAATAAGACGATTTATTTAAACAGTTGCAATGAAGAATATTAAATCTTATTTGTTGAGTACTTTATATTTACGTACTTCTTTTAATATATTTTCTCTATTTTTAATAAAAATTAAATCATCTTAACAAGATGTTATTAAAAACAATGAATTTTTCCTTTTTATAAACAATTTTACTTAACACATATTTGAAGTTGCTACTTGTGTTTGTTGGTAGTGAAGTAGCATTTTCTTGCAAAAAGAAAAAAAAACTTTAAATCAGCTTAGAAAACATATTTTCTTGTTGACTTCACCAAAAAAAGAGAAAAATATAATAAAACTTGTGTAAGAAAAGTACATTTAAATATATAATTTTAAGGTTTCAATAAAAATAAATAACATTGGTTTTTATGAAAATTCTTCAAAATGTAAGTGCATTGAAGGCACTTTATATAAAAATACTTAAATTTATTCAAGAAGTATTTAGTTTTAAGCATGTTTTTATTAAAGTAAACTAAAAAGAAAAAAACAACAAAATATTTAATAACTTCCATAATAATTGGTAAAATAATGTTATAATTATGGTTATTACTTTGACTTAAAAAAGTATTTGTTTATAAATATTATATTGTAATATTTTATAAATCCTTTTTTTTTAAATTCTGCATACAATTTCTCACAAATATAGCAAAGACATGATGTCCGAAATAGGGAAGTTTTGGGAGTATTTCAAAGAGCATTTGAATATCATTTATTAAATTTATTGAGAATTTTTTTTATCATAATAACTAAATTGTATTTAAAGTGACAATTTGTTTGATAAATTTGGATTTTTTGAGGACTCACCTTTGTTAAATTTCATTGATGTTTTAAATTCAGAAGAACACCATTTATATTAGGACCGATACTCATGAAATTTTATTGAGACGATCATTTAATGATGAGTTTTGTCGTTATGCAGCTATACAATTAGAGTGATCAAGGAACAGCCTTTTAGAAAATTTCATGAAGGAATCCTCTTAAACGATGCTTATTAATGTACTGAATACGAGAAATATAAAAAGTAGTTTTTTTCCCAATGGTCCTCAGTTCTCTAGCAGCGATTGAGAATCCTGATCTCAGTATATTTTATTAAAAATAAAATATCTTTGATTATTTTGAAATGAGTCTCACAAATTCCGTCAATTTGAGATGATTAAGAGAAAACAATTTTAAAATTTTTGTAGAACATTTTTGGTTTACAAAATAATTTTTAGTGGGTATTATTATATTATTTCTGTCTTTTATCGAAAATTTACATATTTGTTTTTTACAGAAAATAAAAAAAAATACTTTGGCGTTTGATTTGGTCCATTTTAAATTTTTTTAGATTATTTCGAAAATTATATACCTCTTATAATACACTAAAAGTCGTTTTGAGGACCATGGCCATAACACTATCATAAGAATGAACACGAAAGCAATGTCTCGTAAGCTGCTCTAAAGTGAGAACAATAGGAAACTTCATTAAATACTGTCGGGTGGAAATATGTTAAGAATATAAATAATTTGAAATAAAAGTTCGCAACACCTAGTTACATAATAGTCTACCAGCAGATATCATATCATGTTTAGAAAATATAAATTTATATTTTTGAGCATTATTAAAATTGTAACATTTTACATCGGAAAAAAATTGGTTGAAAAATATTTTATCCAAAAAAGGCTTGACTATTAATTAAAGTCTTTTAAGACACTTAAATTTCCGATAACTTGATTTTAAATTACGTTGTTGTTATGCTTCATCAACCAGTTTCTCCCGAACCAACTCGAATCGAAAGTTATATGTTGCCATGACCTTTCGTTGTTGATAACACTGTTGAGTGAAGAAAACGTAAGTCATACGGAGAGTTGCTGAACACCTCTCTTAGGATTTGACTTTTCAACGTTACCGGAATTGACTAATGATGCTTTGATTATTGTCTTAGGTATTTAAGTATCATTGTATACTTTTCCAATCGGCTACTTTTCAATTTTGGGAAGGCCACCTAAGTTTTTTTTCTGGCTAATTCGGGAGACCTAATCCTATGTACATCATACATCAAGAGAAAGAGAGACAAAATTTTCCTTTGGAGAATACAAATATTTAATTTTAAAATGGTTTTCATAATCCGTTCATAATATGGGTCCTATCGGTCATAATACAAGGCTTGAACCTTGTAGGCAAAAGTTTTGCATTGACTCTAATTGTAAACGGTATTTAAAAATTATTACACTTCATCCATCTCTGATTCTACATCATTCCTTTGCATATTTTTATATTTCTCGAAAATATGGTTAAATAACAATTTATCATATTTTATATATTTATATAAAAATTAATATATATATATATATATATATATATTTACATACATTAACCTAGTTTATTACATTGTTCATTTTTTCACTTAATGTCCTTCATAAAAATTATAAAACCATATATGAAATAAGGGCGTGGAAGACTAAATATCGTAAATATTTTTTTATTTATTTTCAAACGATTATTTTATTTTATACTTTTCATAAATGCAAATACCGTACTTGTCGTTTTTTATGTATTTATTAATAAAATAAAAAATATATGTATGTATATACATGTACATATATATATAGAAATATCTATGTATTTTGTAACAATATTTGCTAAAATAATTTTATTTAATACCATTTTTGTCCCGTAGCATTGTATCAATTTTATTTCCGTTTTATGTATTTCAATGCGCATATTTTAATGGAATTTCTTCTTTTTCAGTTTTTTTTTTATTTGATATTACAACAACTATGAATGAATAATTTCATAAACCCAATGTGCAAAAAACTATGTGAATATTGATGAGTTTTGGAGAGTGTTTAAATCAGTGAATTTAAATAATTTATTGATAATATAATTCTATTCTTAATAATCATGTATTTTAATTGTATTTTAGCGTTAATGTAGCCGGCTTTATCTCAGCTTTAACTTGAAGATTTGATAAATTTTTTGAGTTTTTTCTTTCTGATAAAGCTATTTGGCAATAAGTAGGTAATTACTGAATTGAATTATAATTACCTATGACTTTTAGCATTTTATCTATTTACTTGGTAATGTAAGATTTTGCTGGATTTAAATAGGTTTTTGTTTTTCTTAACTGATAAGGTCCCCATTTAGCTGGCAATTAAATTTACAAGTTTTTTATTCGATATACATTCATATGAAAATTGTCACTGAACTCAATGAGAACAATTTAAATATGTTATTTCTTAATTTCAAATTTTCATTAAAATTCAAAAACTGTTACACCGATTCGTTAAAATCAAATCGTCCAGTGATTTGACAAACATTTTGTAATCAGGAAAATGTTTATTGGGCATGACGACTAATATTGTTGTTGCTGTTATTGTTATTACTGAAACTGTAACCAAATAACAATGATATAAAACAGCTTTATGTATAGAACTCAGGCACCATGCATGGAATAGAGAAACAAATAAATGCCATTTCCATTTCCGTTTACTATTTGCTTGTTATTCTGGTCCAGCGCTTTATTGTAACAAATTCGTTATACGTTTTTTTTATTTATTTTATTATATTTTTGTTCCTTCTACAATTTTCCACAGCTACACTTTATTTGCTCAAAAATCAGAGAAAAAAATATGAGTGTTAAAAAATAAATATTATTTTAGTTGTTATTTTTTTTTTTTTTTGGACCCGCTTGTTATTTGTTTGAATATAAAAATAAAAGAAAAAAGACATCGGTCCATATAAAAGAACGTACAATATTGTGGTACGACAAACAAAAAAAAAACATATATATGTTTTGTTTATTTATAAACTTTAACTATTCATATTTTGCATGGCAAATTTTTTATATACAATGTATGTTCTCACATACTTTTGGCATTTTATAGTTTATGAAAATGGCAAAGTTTTATATTTTTTGGGTAAATATTTCAGCATTTCTACTTCATCAATTTTATGAGACAAATAAATGACTGGTAGCGGTCTGGTGTGACTTTTTTTATTGAAGTTTTTGTTGATATTGGAACTTGAAACTTTAAGGCTCGGGGAATTGTTAATTTAGCTAAAAGATTGGCAAATATGTTGATTTTATGTAGTTAATAAATATGAATGTATTTTGCAGTGGTTATAAGTAAATCAAAAATTATAAAATTTTTGTTCGATTACTTCTCTAACTTAACAATAAACAAAATAATAAATTCTTAACTAAATAAATAGTTTTTTATGAATTTGATCTGGCGTCTCTTGATAATTTTTTAATGGAAAAACTTTTAAGGATATCATAGAATAATATCCTTCTAGCATGAAGTGTTTGCAAA
Organism: Lucilia cuprina; assembly: GCF_022045245.1. NCBI lineage: Eukaryota > Metazoa > Arthropoda > Insecta > Diptera > Calliphoridae > Lucilia > Lucilia cuprina. Next base: position 80,474,217 of record NC_060952.1, read on the forward strand.
TTATTTGAAATTAATCATTAACATAGGCTCTAAACTTCAAATTGCAGCCTTTATTGAAAAAAGGCGTCATGAAATAACTCTCCACGAAATAACTCCCCAAAACAAAAATGAAATAAGTCCTCAAATTTGGGGACTTGTTTCATTATGAAATAATTCCCCAATTTAAAAATGAAAAAAAGCGCCAATGTAATGAAATGACTTCTTAAATTAAAATGTAATAAAACCCCATTTTTGGGGATTTATTTCATATGAAACACATCCGTAATTTTAAAATGAAATAAGTTCCAATTTAAAAATAACGAATTATGGAACAAGTCGGTTTTAGTGACATTTCTAAAAAAAATAGGTCGCTCATACTTTCGAATTGGACTTCAATGTTTAATACATTTCGGTTTAATCGCTTAATAAAAATTCCCTTAGTAGCCGGCCTGCGGCCGTGCGCAAGGACTTTCTACTCTATGGTATGTCCAACAACGGCTTCGCTTAATAAATATTTCCTAAATAGCTGGCCTACGGCCGGACGCTAGGACTTACCTCTCTATAATATGACCAACACCGGCTTCGTTTACTAAAGATTTCCTTAATAGCCGGCCTAAGGCTGAACACTCTTGATACAGGGAGAGTGTATTCTTAGCGAATTTTCTCTACCAAAATTTTAACATCCATATTTAACCCTACTCCCCGGAATTAAATTGAAAAGAAATTAAATGCTTTCTTATTTAAAAAATAATCCAAATTTTTAACAAACTGATGTAAGATATCATATGGTCGGCCATGTCCGACTATACTTGTTTAAAATGAATATTGCATAAAACTATATCTTGATCTTCATTACCATCACCCAGGATGTCATAATCATGCAATAAAATTAACAGATCAGTGTTTAGTAATGAGTAACAGAAGTGAATTCCTAATTGCGCAGCTTTCGGTTTTTAACAAATTTTAAAATAATATTTTGATACAACTCCTTATCTCACATATTTCAAAATTCACAAAAATTATAAATTATAAAATTATATAGGAAAACGCTAACTACTAAATTCCATAAAACTTATTAAAACTAATAGAAACAACATTTGTTAATACTCTCATATTCTCTGTGTATTAAGAACAATTGCTACTTTAAATATTTCAACCTTGATATGTAGAGCTAATAATTTAAATGTAAATATACCATTAAATATGATTATACTATTGAGAAATTATATTTTTCTCAGTATTCGTTTAAACCTTTTTATGTTTTTATACATTTATTTGTTTTTTTTTTATTTTTCTTTATTTGCATAAAAACCACTTGACCCATAAATATTTCATTAATTTTTAAAAGCACTTAAATTTCATAAATATAAATAAACAGTGGTTAAAATAATAATTTTAACCATGTTCAACAATACTCTAGATACTAATTGAGGACATTGGTAAATTGTTTTAGTACTTTGGTCAAGGGTTAACATACCACATCTAAATATTCTCATAAAAATGCTAAGCTAAACTAATGCTAATGTATTTAATTTCTATAGTTAAGTTCATTTGTTTGTTTGCTTGTGTATAAGTTTAAACTTTAAAGCAATAATACTATTTCTTTTTTTTTTTTTTTTGTTACAAATTTTAGTTTAAACAATAGCAATAGCACAATACTAAATTTCAAAGAACTAAAAATGGCTAAAAGGATAAATTGCTTAAAACAAAAATATAAAAACCCGATGAAGGCTTGGTACGAAAATTTACTAACAATACATACACACCTATACATCTACATGTTCATATATTAACTATACCTCTATAAGAGGAAAACTTGTTGTTTGAGGGTGTGTATGTGTATGTTTGTTTACTTGTGTAATTTTTACTATTTATACATTTTAACCATAAAACATTTAAACAATTACACGTTTTGTTGCTGTTGTTGTGTTGGTAATAGCAATTTTGCTATTGTTTTTATTTGTTTAAAAAATTTTTAACATTTTATTTACACTGTCATTGACAATGTTGTTTTTATTTTATTTATTTGCTGTTTTTATTGTTGTTGCTGTGTTGTTATATGCAGAGATCTCTAATGTGCGTGTCAACACTACTTGTGGTTTTAATGGTATTTCATTGTACTAGTGAGTACATACATTTGTACATACAAGTGTAATAACTTTACATAGCACTCCAACATACACAATAGTATGGTCCATTATTGTATTAAAAAGTTGAAGTGCTTTAAGTAAATACCAAATGTAACAAAGTAAGAAAAAATATGTGAAAAAGTATTGAAACAATTTAGGCCATTATGATACTGAGGAGATATGTGACCTGAATAGTATTATAGTATTAAAAATCAACCTTTCAAATTTTATCTTACTTAATCTGAACCCCTCTACTAAACATATAATAAAATTTATGAATAAACTAACATTTAAAAACCTAAAACTTTTATTAAATTTATAAAAATTAAAAAAATGAACATTTAAGTGACAAATTATAATTGAAATGAATTTTTGCTAAATGAAATTGAACCAGAGGGATTTGTGGTAAAAAATGGAATTTATTTACTTTATGTAATAAACAGGAGAGTGAAGGACATAATTGACCTTTATTAAGTTGATATGTTGAGGTGTTTCTTAAATGTTAGCTTAGTCCGACTATGAATCAATGCGTTTATTAAACACCATTTAATGATTTTAACATTCCATTTATACAGACAAAATTCTTGATTTGGAGCATTATCAAAATCTACGATGATCAATGAATTTCCATCCTTTTGTCTATTGAAAAAGGATAGAGTGCTGGAAATTTGTACAAATATTGGTATTGAAAATTACCAAAATCAATTGCTTTCACTTAGCTCCCATATGTATCTATTGCAAAACTAGGGATAGTTGTTAATATGCGTTTTTAGCCAGCACGTTGGATTATAACTATCCCAGGAAAACTTACACTTAAAATGATTTTGAATAGTACAGTATTCATAATCTGCCTATTTGATACGATATGAAATTTCTTTCGATACGAATGTTTATTCGATTATGATTAGAATTTTTGTAAATATTAATACATATTTTAATGTAATTTTGTTTACCACACTTATTACTTTTAACAAACAAATGGTAAGTTATCGTGGTAGTTTACAATTCGCAAACAGTTGAGTTGAGTCGAATAGATTTTTAACAAGAAGGGCTTGAAATTATTGACGAAAAGTCTTTAGGTCTCTTGGTGGCAGCGTCTATTGATGGCAGAGCATTCTCAGAGAAGTTACATTACCTTTTGTTTTGTTAAGAGTAAGTGGCGGTTATTGGACTGATGCACGGTGAAATATATATTACGAAATAAGTTCGGTGTTCTTTCCGAATGAGAACAGATACCCCAGAGAGAAGTGTCTGTGGGACTAAGCGTTGAAAATGAGTTGTTGTTAAATGTATATGATACAGGATGAAAGCAGGGGATCTCATCCACCCGTATACTTAGACTGAGTATGTGTGTGTTGGATAACTGAGAAGTGTGTAGTATTGAATGGTGATAAAATATTTTATACATGTGATACCAATGAATTTTCTTTCCATTACCACAGTGTGTTCATCTGCGAGTAAGAACAAAATCAAAGTTTTGTCTACCAGTCTAGGAGCTGTTTCCACTCTGCGTTTGCTGTAAACGGAAGTGATTTTTTGCATTTTGAAAGGAAAGCAACGGTGCAGTAATAGTCAGATATTAGATAGCTCAAGTACTTAAGTAAAGGTTTCGTATACTGGTCTGTAACTTCCATATACGTAAATTGCAACCTGCGTGTAACACAATGGGGTGGTGGTGAGCCATCATATCGCAGTGGTTGAAAGAAACCCACCAAACGACCAATACGCCAGGTGTTTACGTAAAGTACTCGACTATCAGCTTTGTAACTGTGTCAGCATTTATTGAAGAGGAGCCCAAGCTATGTATGTATGGGTCCAGTTATCATTTTCAGCCACCTTGATACATCTCGCATATTTTGGATTAAATTTAGAAGGTAACTTGCATGTTTGCTTATGATCCTCAGTATACTGCTAATAACCTCAAAGAGATCCTTTTAAACAGTAGGATACTAACTTTGATAAAATCTAAAGAATTTAAAGATATGCATAGGATATTTCATTTTAGTTCCCATGCGTAAGTATCCAAACAAGAGTAATGTCAAACTGCTGACACCGCCTTGAAAGATCATTGACCCTTTGACGACAAATATACTTGTTATAAAAGTTTTAGTAGTTTTAGTGACAAATAGGGCGAATCTTTTAACCAATCTTGACAACCTTATTTTCCAAATGATACATAAGTCTTAGAAGTTTCCTAGGGGAACAATTTTGTTATCCTAACTATTATGAGGGCATAGATATCGACAATCATCTTGACAACCTTATTTGTATAGGTGAACAATTTAGTTATCCTAACTATTTAGAGGGCACAGTTATCGATAATCAAACAAAAAAATAAATTGATTAAATAAAAAAAGGTTTGATCGTCAAAGGAAGAATTCTTATCTGTTGATAAAACTCATGTGTTTCTATGTATCGCAATCTATAGTCATTCCATAAAGTTTTCCAGAACAGTAGAGGTGCCTAAAATGATAATTAAAAATATGAACATTGATAATCAATAAACCTAAAATTCTGAGAATTTATGAACATGAATAATATCTATTTTTTATAACAAATTTTTACTAAATTACCTTAAATACATTGTTGAATATGTTAAAAAATCGAATGACAAATTTTCAAATATAAGGGACGGAATAAAATAAAATAAATGAATAAATAAATAAACCGAATGTTATTAAGGTAGAAATCTTATTTACACCACAGCATATCAGATTGTCCCAATTTACTTTAAGATTATTTTATATTTATTATTTTTTTCTCTCTCTCTAAACATTACTTATTTCAACACAAAACTCCAGACATTAACACAAAACATATACATTACATTATATAGAGCACTGAAATCATTAATGTTTGCATTTTTTTTTCATTTATAACAATATACACTTAGAAATATGTAAATATTTATGGTAATGTTTAGTACTTACCCATACTCATATAGAATACAGCTGCCACAATATAATGCCATAAATGCATTTGCTGCAAATGCATTTTGATGTTTTTTAAATTTACCCTTTTATGATGACTTTTATAAATTTGAAACATTTTGTTTTTTTATTATTGTTATTTTTATTTTTTTATAATATTTCTATTTTAGATTTTCGCGTTTGTATTGTTTGTTTGCTGGTGAGTGTTGTTAACAATTGATGTTAGTTACAATGCTTTGTAATAATAATGTAAGTATTGTTTCAATGACCTAGTTCTTTTTTCATTTTTCTTTTTTTTAATCAAATACACAATTTTACATCACATAAAATTCTAAGATCATTAATTTAAAAGCCAGTGTAAAAACCGGCGAAAAAACTATAAACTAAACTATAAAATTATGTTTTTATAAATTATATGTATACGAAATTGTTGGTAATTTTTATTTGTATATTATTAATATATTTTTGATTTAATTTGCTTATTATTTTGTTTCGTTAAAAGATATGATTTTCTATATAAAAAAAGAAGTTTATGTTTTTGATTTTTATTTTTTACGAGATGACACACTCCAATTTTTTATGTCTTAAAGACGCCATTTTGTCTGAGAATTATGCATAAAAAGATTGTGTTGTTTTGCTAGGAGAAATTACGGAAATTTTTATGACTATATTTGTTTATTTTTTAACTTCAAGTTAAATTCTTTTTTCTTGTTTGAATTTTTATGATTTCACTTGAGTTTGGTGAGTTTTTTCTTTTTCGTTTTGCTATAAAATATTTTTGTTTTGTTGATGGTATTTTTTATTAAAACGGACGGACAGAAATTTGTTATATGACTATTTTATTTCGTTTATTTTGTTGATTTATAAAATGCTTCAGATTTGTCCTTTTGAAAAAAAAAACAACAGCTTTGTTGCTGTTTGTCTTTTTTTAGTAGTTGTTTATAGTTTTCATATTATTCATCATTAAGTAAAGGATTTTTTTTGTAGTTTATTTGAAACTTAATATTTTTCTCTTTGTCACTTTCTCTCTTACTCTCGTTCTGCCCGCACAACCACACTTTCTTCGTTTCAATTGCTGTGTATATTTTTTATGACAATTCTATTTTCCGTTTCCGTTTTAGTCATTTTGTTAGCAGTATTTACAGTTATGACCTCATTTAAATGTTTTTATTGTATTTATAGTTGCTGTTGTTTGTTGTCTTCTAAATATTATGACTATTTCGTTATTTCTTAACGCCAACACTTCAACGCTCATTTGCTTTAGAAAGAAGCCAAAATATATTTTTTTATATATAAAGAAAAGTTTTTGAAGCGCGTTTCACAGATTATCAATAAATATTATTATGTTGTTGTTGTTGGATCAGGCCTTTACCGACCTACTGTTAACACTGCTTTTCTTAATATTTCAAAAATCTTTTGTAAGTTTTGTTTTTTGTTGGTTAAAGGCATCATTTTCTATTGTTTTTCATTCGTTCGTTTTGACTTTTGTATTACTTTCCACTTTGTCATTGTTATCTCTTTTCCTCTATATCTCATCTATTTCTATGGTATGAGATTCTTCCTTTGTCTTTTGTCTGTGTTTGTGCTCAAAACATTCGTTTTATTTTATTTATAGTGTTTACATTTTGTTAATGCTGTTGTTTTTATTTTTAACGCTCTTCTTTTGTTCCTCAAAGGACTTTGAAAATTTATTGTTATGGTTCATTTGTTTATTGTACGTTTCTTCCATTAAATTTGTTCTCTTCTCATTTGGTAGTTTAGCTTTTGTTATTTTTGTTGTAGTGCCAAATCTGCAATGAATTTTAGATGATAAAAATCAGTAAAGGTAAAATAATATTGCAAAAAAAAATGGAGGAATAAAAGTAATATTTGCTAATAATAAATCGATTTGTTTGAGGATTTATTAGTATTATTTATTATTAAGCTAAATGGGAATTAAAACTTAATTAATGTTTACTTATCTCTATCTCAAGTTAAATTACATATAGAAAAGTAAGGAATTGGAAAAAATACTTAATATTAGTACAGTTAAATATTTGGTTTGTTTCAAAATGTTAGACATTTTTATACCCTACACCACTATAGTGGGGAGATTGTTATACGTTTGTGCTGATGTTTGTAAAATACAAAAATATTGGTCCAATACCCACCTTAAAGTATACCTTGTGCGCAAGGTACAGGCCACAATTTTCAAGATAATTTGATGAAATTTGGACCAAGCATGTTTTTTGTCACAGGGACGAAGCCTATTGAAAATTGTTGAAATCGGTCCATTATTTCACCTAGCCCCCATACAACCGTACCTCCCGATTTGAACTTTTTATGCCATAATTACGTCAAATATTCTGCTATCTCTTTAAAATTTGGCACAAATAAGTTTTATATAAGTATAAATGACACTGCAGATTTTCGTAAGGATCGGCCCATATTTGACCCTAGCCCCCATACAAACCCCCCCTTCAAAAAATGACTTAAACGTCTAAAATTGACTTGTAACCATTTGTATCGCAATGAAACGCAACGAAACTAACTGTTATTTAGAAATGTATCCTTTTCCCAAATTAACCGAGGATCGGTCCATATTTGACCTATATAAAGCCTCATTTAGAAATTTTAGTTTTTTATCAATAAATTGATTAAATATTTTGGAATTATTGGTAATATTTAACATAAAACTTTCTTTATAAAAAATAAACATTTTATAAAAAGTAAAAATTTTAAAAATATACTCATGGTGTAGGGTATTATATGGTCGGCCATGCCCGACTATACTTTCCTACTTTTTTTAAATGATAATTAACTTGCAGATTTAACTTAAGGGTCTTAAGTTAAATCTGTATATTATTTCCATTTCTTACAAGCAAGTTTTTAGGAAGAAAAAGCTCTAAAATTTAACACAAAGTAGACAGACAAATCAATACGTATATAAATATTAAGTTTATGAGTTAAAAATCAATAACTCTTGCATAGTTCCCATACAAAATGTACCTATTTTCCCAGATATAAATTTATCATTATTGACTCCCTCAAATATATCATTATCTACACAAAATTTTTATATATAATTATAAGGTTAACAGAAATCATACTATTGGTCCACAATATATACTTTATTGGGTCTAATAAGAATATTTCTTGGTGTTACATACATTATGACAAACGAATATAAAAATAAAATTTTTGTATAAAAATGTACAAAAATTCTAAAAATAGAAACATAAAAATATGCACTACAAAGGTAAATACGCTTTTAAAACTCGAAAATGTGGTACAAAATCCAAATAATTCAAAGTTATGCTTCTGTGGGTAAAAAATATGCAAAATAATATTCTAACAAATTGATGAAAAAAATCTTAAATTCGTCTAAAATAGATCCGAGTAGGATAAGAACATTTTAAACCAGACATTTTTTGAACCTTTGCATTAAGTATTAGTAAGGAATTAAACGTCACCGGAAACATTTTGTGTGCTAAGCGTAATACTGTAGGTCAAAGGTTACAAAATCAATTTTTGGCGAATATATAAAAATCATTAAAAATTTTTATAAGGTGTAATCATTATTTTAGAATGTTTCTTACGTGACATGTCTGAAAATTTTTTTGCTGGAAATACACACACATTCCTTAATATCTAAAGCATATCTTAAGGCGCTATAAATATTATGCCATTGTAACAGATCTAAAATATATAAATATTGGCTGGTTCTATTAGAAAATATATGATAACCTATTTTTACAAATTTCATTAAATTTGGGAAAAGGATGTATTTTAAATAACAGTTAGTTTTGTTTGTTATTTGTTGGTTACAAGTGGTTACAATTTTAGACGATATAAGATATTTTTTGAAGGAGGGTTTTTATGGATGCTAGGGTCAAATAAAGGACGATCATTACGAAAATCTTTAGTGTCATTTATATATAGTTGTGTAGGATACAATCATAATTTGTTCCCTGTCACTGAATGGGACCAATATTTAAAAAAAAAATTGAAAATTAGAAAACACTTATGCTAAACGTTGTTGTTGTTTCCAGTGGTTTAAATATAAACTATAAACAAATATAATCTGTACATTGTTGCTGATTTAAAATAACAAATTTTTCCAAAGCTGGTCTGATAGAATTGTTTGAAATGTAGATCCCCAAGATATCTGGGGTGTTATTTTCAACAGACATTTACACATACAAACAGAACTAGGATTTGAATATATAAACTTTATGCAGTCAGCAAACTATGAAGAGTATAAGGATATCAACATTTCTGAATAAGTTTTTATATGAGAGTTGAAACATGGTTACATTGACAACAATGACTCTATAACATTAAGGTGGTTGCATTATCATTATTTTTCCTGTTACAAACCAGAGCACAACCTCATAATACCATCCACAATTTAGTGATGTAACGTATAAAAATATTTTATAATTACGGAATGCAAACGCCAAGACTTAATCCCATGAGAACCATTTTTGTGGTATTTAACATGAAAAATATTTGAAACATTGCAAATAAATACAATACATTGTATTTATTTGTATAAAATAAACAATATTTTTACCTGCTATACTGAAAATATTTTTACATATACAAAAAAATATATATGTATTTATAAAAAAATATGTTTTTATTTGAGGTTAGCAGGTTTTGGTTTATATTATTTAACATTCATATGAAAACCACAATTTAAGCGTGCCAATAGTATGCACAAAAAATGAACAAGAGTAAAACCAAATTACACGACAAAAAATGTGTCCCCAGTTAAATACAAAAAAAGTTAAAATAAAAAAATAATAAAAATGAAATAAATAGAAAGAATTCTTGCCAAAAATAAAATAAAACAGTCATGTACTCATTCATACGAATGTAACATTTCCGCTGTTTTTTTAACGGAAATAATTTTTTATAAGGGGTTTTTAACCTAAAAAAAAATATTGAAGAAAAATTATGTTCAATAATAAAAATCTGGAATGTTCATTTAATGTTCAATACTTTTTTAAAGTTTTTGCATAAAACGAATAAAAAAATCAATAAACATTTTTGATGCATTAAAGTGCTGAAAATGTAAATCATGAAATATAGACGTTAACTATAGATTTTGGACTAATAATTGTATGAAGAAAAAAAATTATAATTGTATTGAAAAATTTATACCCTAAAATTTTATGTATTTTGAGTACTTGCAATGTCACTATTTGCTTTTTTTCTAAATGCTTTAAAATATTATTAATTTTCCAATTTAAATTAATTTTTTTCCGAACTTTTTATTTTATTTCTTTATTATTTCATTATAATAAATCATATGTGAGTTCAAAATCAATGTACCATAGCAATATTTTTGGCTATAATTTTGTATGATAACGACTACAATGCATACATACATACATCATTTCTTTATCAAACCATTAACAACCATACAATCATAAATTTGTTAAAGTACAAGCGAATAGACATAAAATATACATAATTTCTTTTTTTTTGTGTTAGTTACACCCCGACAGACAATCAGAATTACTCATACTCTTATGCACGACAATGTCATCATTATTAAGGATTTTCATATGCGTGTGTGTTAATTATCTTATTAAAAGGCAAACATAAATGACAGGAGGTCAAATCAAGTCATCTGAAAAGTACAGCAGTGTGCAGAGCATTTAAAAAAATATACAACCCACACATCCTTTTTATTTTGACAATCTAAAATAAAAAAGAATGTAGTATACATTTGTGTTTGAGTTTGTAACAACCAACTAGGAATGTCCGTTTAATTTCAAATTAGCATAGACTTACAACTGAAGGGTTAGTCAACTAGTCAATCAACCAATTCGTCAGTATGTTGGTTAGTTAGTTAATTAGTTAATTAGTTAGTTAGTTACTTTTTTAGTTAGTTAGTTAGTTAGTTAGTTAGTTACTTAGTTACTTAGTTACTTAGTTGTTGGTTAGTTAGCTAGTTAGGTAGTTAGTTCGTTAGGTAGTTAGTTAGTTAGTTAGGTTGTTGGTTAGTTAGTTGGTTAGGTTGTTGGTTAGATAGTTAGTTAGTTAGTTAGTTTGTTAGTTAGTAAGTAAGTAAGTAAGTAAGTAAGTAAGTAAGTAAGTAAGTAAGTAAGTAAGTAAGTAAGTAAGTAAGTAAGTAAGTAAGTAAGTAAGTAAGTAAGTAAGTAAGTAAGTAAGTAAGTAAGTAAGTAAGTAAGTAAGTAAGTAAGTAAGTAAGTAAGTAAGTAAGTAAGTAAGTAAGTAAGTAAGTAAGTAAGTAAGTAAGTAAGTAAGTAAGTAAGTAAGTAAGTAAGTAAGTAAGTAAGTAAGTAAGTAAGTAAGTAAGTAAGTAAGTAAGTAAGTAAGTAAGTAAGTAAGTAAGTAAGTAAGTAAGTAAGTAAGTAAGTAAGTAAGTAAGTAAGTAAGTAAGTAAGTAAGTAAGTAAGTAAGTAAGTAAGTAAGTAAGTAAGTAAGTAAGTAAGTAAGTAAGTAAGTAAGTAAGTAAGTAAGTAAGTAAGTAAGTAAGTAAGTAAGTAAGTAAGTAAGTAAGTAAGTAATAATAAGTAAGTAAGTAAGTAAGTAAGTAAGTAAGTAAGTAAGTAAGTAAGTAAGTAAGTAAGTAAGTAAGTAAGTAAGTAAGTAAGTAAGTAAGTAAGTAAGTAAGTAAGTAAGTAAGTAAGTAAGTAAGTAAGTAAGTAAGTAAGTAAGTAAGTAAGTAAGTAGTAAGTAAGTAAGTAAGTAAGTAAGTAAGTAAGTAAGTAAGTAAGTAAGTAAGTAAGTAAGTAAGTAAGTAAGTAAGTAAGTAAGTAAGTAAGTAAGTAAGTAAGTAAGTAAGTAAGTAAGTAAGTAAGTAAGTAAGTAAGTAAGTAAGTAAGTAAGTAAGTTGGTTAGTTAGTTAGTTAGTTAGTTAGTTAGTTAGTTAGTTAGTTAATTAGTTAGATAGTTAGTTAGTTAGTTAGTTAGTTAGTTAGTTAGTTAGTTAGTTAGTTAGTTAGTTAGTTAGTTAGATAGTTAGTTAGATAGTTAGTTAGTTAGTTAGTTAGTTAGTTAGTTAGTTAGTTAGTTAGTTAGTTAGTATTCTTGATTTGAATAGGAATAGGGCTTCACATGGTTGGCCAAGTTCATCAATATTTTCTTCTTACAGTTCCTACAAAATATCTAACTTAAGGACAATTCTTGTTCATGATTCTAATTACTCGCACCATATCTCCTACCAAAAACACATGCACGTTTCAATGTTCAGACGCCCATAAACATACACACATATATTATAACAACTACTTTTATTCCTTTTGTACATTATCCTTGAATTGCTGCACCAACAATAATAATCTTTGTAAATAGAATAGAGAAAAAAATATCAGCTATTAAATTAGCAAAAGGACTCAAGACAAGAAAAGACATACTAGTAAGAATATGCTGGCTTTTACTCTATTCCAGTCTGGCGAGTAGAGGCCATTAAAAAAAGTGTTCTTAATGTTTGCTGCTTTTCTGATGGGCAGAGAAAAAGATGAAGTTAAGGGCATAATACTTACAATGAATACAACTAAACTACAAATGAAATGAACTAAACTCAATGAGTTTGTATTCATTTAAGTGTTTGTCTAAATGTTTGTGCGTATCTATGCGTTTGTTTGCAGTTGCTATGTGTGCGTTCAAAAACAATTCCCCAAAGCAATTAAAACGATAAGACTGACTATAATAACCAAAGTATATTGTAACACTTTGATGATGTTACACACTCATCAGCCTTAAAGTGGGAAGGGGTGCGGAGGTATAAAGAGTAACTAAAGTATATAATAATGCTGTACGTTACTTGAATCTGGTAAAAATGTAACATAGAAATGGCCAAGAGAACATTAATTTAAAACAAAATACAAAAAAATCTATCCCAAACTATAACACTAAAGTATATAACAACTTTATTTTCCAAAAGATAACATGTAATTGATGTGCAGACAGATACTCTTACACTGCATGTGCTTTACATTAGTTTGGGGAAAATAATCTCCACAGGATAAACAAAGGCGAGGAGTGCGAGAAAAACACTATAATGAATTTAGGCTTCAAAAGCACACTGTACGTGTTTGAGTTGCTGTTTTGTTGTATGGAGTGAAATGACTTTAGTCATTAACCAAAAAATTTCAACAACACATCAGGGTTTTCGAATTTAGGAAATTTGGGAAAATTGTATTTATAAGTGATAAGAAGTAAAATGTAAGCCTTAATTTAGCTACATAGTTTTATTTTAATACAAAATTTTGTTAAACTTATACGAGTTCTTCTTAATTTGTACAATAATTCAATTGCCTATATGGCTGAAAGTAGAAGAACTTTGATTCAATATATAGAAGTTTTTATGAAGAATCTTTTAATTGGTTTTATTCTATTTCTTTAAGTAATTACATTAATTCTTATCACTTTCGAAAGTCATGACAAGATCAAAACAAATATACAACTGACTAACTAACTAACTATCTAACTAACTAATTAACTAACTAACTAACTAACTAACTAACTAACTAACTAACTAACTAACTAACTAACTAACTAACTAACTAACTAACTAACTAACTAACTAACTAAATATCTATCTAAATAACTAACTAACTAACTAACTAACTAACTAACTAACTAACTAACTAACTAACTATCTAACTCACTAACTAACTAACTAACTAACTAACTAACTAGCTAGCTAGCTACCTACCTAGCTAATTAACTAACTAACTGACTGCCTAACTAGCTAGCTTACTAACTAACCAACTAAGTATCTATCTACCTAAATATGTAGATTACAAAAAATATATCGTCTAATTTTCCTTCAACATTTCATTAAATTACAAATACATTTATTTGCCTCCTACAAAAAACGACTAATCAATTTACGCGCTAAAATTAATTGATGTTGCGAAAAAAATAAACGAGACAAGCGATTTTATTATTCACTTACTTTCCACTTCATTAAATTACACTGCAAAATCTTTACAAATATTTCAGGGTCAATGACAAGTGTCATTCTTGATAATTAAGTAATGTATTATATGACTGACATAAATTATATTTATTACATTTTCTTATACCTCAAATAAATCAATAAAATCTCTTAAGGTGTTAATATCAATTTGTGTAATATAAAACATAAATGAATATAGGAAAATACAATGTCTGGCTTTTAATAAAATTTTTCATTATAAAGCAGTTGCATGGCAACATTTTAGTCTCGCCAGGTAATCTTAAAAAATACTTTTTTCTTTTTACTCTAAAAACATTAAATGCAGTTAAATTTGTTTATATGTATCTTTTTATTGCGGCGTTGAAAAAAGTTTCTATCTTCGTTGATAAATAATTTTTTATTTTGCTCATAAAATATCATCAAATCTTTAATTTGCACAACGAAATAAAAAGAAATCCACAAACTCACTCTTACTTTTTTTATGGAGCAATTTATTAATTTCTGCAGCGTCAAGTAGGTTATAAAATCTCTTGAGAGCAATATCTTTTAATAATATTCACTCTTAAAATAAATATGTATCTATGTATTTATGTGTGAATATTTGCTTCTATATTAAGTAAGTATGTGTGTTTTTTATGTGGAACAGTTTGCATGTGTTGATATGATGTGTTGGTGTTAATACATGATGAAATTCTTAAACATCCTGTAAATTTATGAGAAGTTATTAGAATTATGGCTGTAAATAGTAGGTGTATGCGAACATTTTGCCTCTGTTTTTTTTTTTTTTTTTTTTTTTTTTGACGTGTGTGAAAAGTATTGTGCAAAAAAACATGTAGATATATATAAATCGTGAGAAAAATTATTAAACATTAACATACAGACAAGTTTTTTTTTGGAAACTTCCTACTTTTTATCACATTAAATAAATTATTAAATGTATTATCAAGAGTAAATTTTATCAAAAAAAAGTTATATATATAATTTAGTCAGCGTTTGTTTGAAATTAAAATTACGCTGAATTAATAGTCTCCAAAAGCATTTATGTTTATAAATTGTTCATAAATTATATTGTGCTATAAATTATGTAAACTTAATTAACAAACAGAGTATTTTTCTGTGAACAGGAAATGTGTGTAGAAAAAAATAAAGGAAATATGTGACTAATTACACTGTGCTTTGAATTAAATGAACAAATAATAATAATAATAATGTATTCACTAAGGCAGTTTGAAAGTTTCGCTAAGGATATAATGTTTGAATATAAATAACATTTAATACAGAAAATTCTCAAGTGAATTAACTTTTTTTCCCAAAATAATGAAGGAATACTTCTTTTACTAGAACTAATGAACAACTCCATCTAAAGCTATTTTTGTCATAATGAACTGATTATCCATTGAACTTATGACTGCAGAAATGGCCTTCTACTGGGCGATTAGAAGACATTTAGTAATTGGTAGGTAGGTAGGTCAGTCAGTCAGAACACTTTACCATACTCCATATACTACTTACTACTACATCCCTTAACCGTTCATTAATGAAAACTCTTCCCACTTATCTAATACGATAAAGATTTATGTCGTAGTCTTCTAAACACTAGATGGTGTAGGAGTTCCACAAATACACTGATGCAATTGAGATGGAATCGATCATTCTTGATTTTTCGTATGTTTCGCGTAGCGTAGTGTTCTTCAGGTCTCCATTAAATAGGCTGTAAATTGGTACTATTGGCCGCATTAGTATAGTTCTGGAATCTATGTCATCAGCAGTTGATAATACCATGGCGGACTCATTTTGAAAATTTTTCAATTGGCTGAATTGTATACATTTAAAAGTTGAAAACGTTCGATTCGTGATAAATTTCTAAGTGGCGGTTTATTAAAATGATGAAAAAATATCTTAAAAGCTATGTTAATCCATATATGAAAGATAAACGTTTCTCTGTACTGATCTATTACAATCCGAGTGAAATAGAATCGACAATTCGTAATGATTCATATAAGATTTATATCGTATCCTCCAAAACATTGGATGGTGTAGGAAGTGGCTTTTTTGTTTCACATTACGCAACATATTGTAAATGAAGTGTGGTTTTATACAAGCTTCCATTTAATAGGCTGCAAATTGGCATACATTCCAAAGAAAAAACTGCACTGGTCTATGTGTCACAAACTGAAACAGCAGTTTCCTTGAAACTTCTTGAGCAGTTTAGTATTCTGCACGTCTCTATTTAATTGACTGAAAATTGGTACTTTTGATCAAACAGTTGTGGATTCTACGACATTAGCAGATGGTAATTCCATGTCAAACCCGTTTAAAAATCGTAATTTCAATGGACTACATTCCAATGTGAAGTCGCAAAGGATTTGCGGTAAATTGACAAGTTTCTGTTTATTTCAACAGTGGAATGGTATAAACCTAACGAGGAGAGGATGAGAATCCTGATTGGAGAGAGGACTGTGTAATTATAATTTCTGAAATTAGATAAAAACTAAAGCTATGTAACTCCAGAGTTTGGTTTGTTGTATTAAATTGTTTAAAATTTAAGTTTCATATGCTCACTAAAGAAAAGAGAAAAGGAAAATTTTTAAAAATATATACACATTGTATATTTATATTGGCTGAAATGTGCATATGTAAATATACTATATTTATGCGCTCGAATATAAAGGCACAGTGGGACAGATAGTATACAATTTAAACAATATTAATTTTAATATGTTATTAGGTAGACAGAAATGAAGTAAATTACAAATGTTTTTAATAAAATCAGTTATTAAAGTCAAACATATTTTATAAAAAGGCTTTGAAATAAAGTAGACTCTGATCCTCCTAAAGTTTGTTGAGAAGGGAGCTTTTATTGGCTTTGGAATTGAAAAACTTCAACTTTAATAGGTTTATTTTAAAACATAAACAAGTTATGATTTCAAGTTTGTTTTATCAAATAAAAATCTATTCAGATCTACTGATTACTTGATTTTGCTGTTTCTATTTCGGGTTTTAAAAATCCTATTATTAGACCATGCTATTTCCATTTTTATACTCTCCCAATATATCATTATGCTGCTCTATCTAATAATTTTCAACAGAAAAGGTGTCGATATAGTTGAGTTTGATTCATATATACATACCAAGGTTTCTGTTATGTTCATATACATATATACATATGTATATGTTCATTTGAATTGTGAGTTTAAATATTATTTCAGTTGTTATTTTCCCACATACCACTTCTTTTTGGCAGTATTGGTAAATTAAATGGTTGCTTTAATAGATTATATAGGTTTGACAGTTCTTGATGGTTGTTTTCAGTAGAAAAAAGAAAAGCAAAACCACATGCTGGAAATAATTATAAATTTTATTTTATATTTTATTAATGTTGATGGCGGTGGTAGCGGTGCTGGTGATGTATAATAAAAAAACAATACTTACAAAAATACGCAAATACACAGTACACAGGTTCAAATAAATCAAATTGAATTTTAAATAAATTGTATTTAAAAAATATAGGTTTTTCTTTAAATACTTACTTAAATTGTAAAAGTTTTTTTTTAAATTTCAAAAATTGAAGTGTAATTTGTCTCTTTGTTAACTAAAACAAAGTGCGTTTTTCTTTCTAAAAATGTATTTACATGTGAATGCTCTTTGTTTAACAGCAATATAAACTCTTAACTTTGCAACATATTTAATCCTTATCATTTGTATACAAATTTACTCTGACATTTCTTAACTAGACATTTCTTAACTAGAGATCCTTAGATTTTAGAAACAAATAACAAAAGAGAAATGCAAAATAAAGTAAAAACAAAAAGAAAAAAATCCAATAACATTAAAAACTTTAAGCTAGTCTAAGATGTTTGTCAATTTGACTAAGCCTATTATTAAACTCATACTGTGTTGATTAATCGTTTTTTATACAAAGAAGAATTTTCCTTTATGCCTTTCTTTTTTTTACAGAAAATTCTATAAAAGCACGATTGTTTAGACTGTAACTTGTGTGAGTAACTAAATGGTAATGGGGGAGGTGGGATGGATAATTCTTAAAATGTCGTGTAACTAAAGTAAACAATTTGCTTTTACATACACATTCACACATAGTGTGTACATAAAGTATATATGTAGTTACATATATAGTATGTATAATGTGTATGGAGTTAAGAAAGTACTATTTCAAATTTTGAGGATACATTGATATGTGCTTTGAGCTAAATCACACACCAAGTGTAAGTGAATATTTGATAACTGTATAAACTACGTATAGTATGTATAGTTAAATATTAAACCTCTTAATTAACTTTTTAACTCAGAGCTTTGTTTTTTTCTCACGCTTTTGCTATTTTATAAATTAAAATATGACAACAAATTTTTTATTTTAATAAACTTCTAAACCGCCTACGTGTTAAACTAGAAAGTATGTTAAAAGGCCATACATTAACGTGAAATGAAAAAACTCCAGCGTAATTATTGTTAATAATTTTAGCAAAATATGACGAAAAGCATAATACCTAATATACATATTTATGTTTGTAAACTTGTATAAAAGGATTTAAAGAACTATTAAACTTACTAACACTTAAGTGCTACAATTCAATTTTTTTAATTTTGGCAGATATAATAACATTTATTTATATATTATAAATTTAAAATGGATAAAAAGATAGATAGATAGATAGATAGATAGATAGATAGATAGATAGATAGATAGATAGATAGATAGATAGATAGATAGATAGATAGATAGATAGATAGATAGATAGATAGATAGATAGATAGATAGATAGATAGATAGATAGATAGATAGATAGATAGATAGATAGATAGATAGATAGATAGATAGATAGATAGATAGATAGATAGATTTAAATAATTTAATAAAATTTCAATCACATAACTCTATTTCAGTAATTTTAATAGTTTCTAAAAGACATTCAATATCAATAACAAAGTTTATTGTTATATACAAAAAAATTACTAAATTATTACACTAAATAATGGAAAACATAATTTTCTTAATGGCGCCATTATTTTATATAAGCAACAAATTTCGTCATTGATAATCAATATTTAATAATGAAAATGTTGTTGTGTTTTAGAATTCGTTATGTAATAAAATTAAATTTAACTGTTATAACCGACCGTAGTAGTAGTTACAATGTCTGTAATAATACCTATATTATTTTATGTACATTTTTTATTACAAAACTATAATGTATAAGTACGTCATTTAGTGTTTTTAGGATAAAAACATAAGTATGAAATAAAAAAGGCAAAAGTTTGGAAGTATGTGAAAAACTTAAACTGTCTTTTTAATGAGTTATACATTACAGTGGATGGTTTGGGTCATTATAAATGTTATAGAGAACTGTTTGCAATACCTTTTGTTAATTTTCTTTATACAATTTGTTTTTGCATTAATTTATCCTCGAATCGCGAACATAAATATAGGTAAATACGATATTTTTGTCAATAGTAAAATATAACAAACTAGTTTTCATATAATTTTCTTTTGTAACAGAATTTTTTTCTATATATTTTATAAAATATTATATTTCGTATCTACTGTACAATGCACTATAGTTTCCAACATGTCGTATGATATATTTTTAATTATTTGCAAGAAAATAATCATACGTCTTAGTTTACCTGTATAATAAAGACAATCGGTAATTATTTATTAAGTGAAATAAGTAAAAATAAATATATTATTTTTTAATTGCTTTACTTTGCGTACATTTTAATGAATTTTCTATTTCATTATAATGATATTTATAAATCGGCTATAATTTTCAAACAATTATTTATTAAATTTCTATGGAAATACCGTTAACACAAACATGATTTTACTTTTAAGATTTCTATGTTTTTACAAGCAATTAAAATATAATTGCAGTGAGTAATAGACCATGACTTATTAGCTGTTTTATATATAAAGTGAATATATATAATATGACTATGACTATTTTTATAACAGCAAAACAATACAATATATATTTTTTTAAATTTATATTGAAGGTCAATTGATATTAATGTAGTTAAGAACGTGTAATTCAATTATGATTCCATACACTAATGAATTTTTAAAGACGTTGGTGTATTATATCATGTACATACAATGTAAATCGGTATTTGTTATAATGATTTGTTTGGTTAAAAGTCATCGAGATATAAGCAAGAATATCTAGCTGATTAGAATAGATGGTAGATCTTTGAACCTTTTGTTATTTGAAAATAAGTTTATGACATATTCAATTGAATTCATTGAAATTCATTTAAAAAGTCTATCTTCTTTAGTTTATGCTGATTAGAATAGACATACTATCAATTTTTTGATTGATTTAATTGAATCAATCTCTTAACACTAATATTCGGTCTTTTACTCCCGGAAGTTATCTCATCCTATAAAAGCTCTATATATACATACTCCAAACATTTCCAATAATTGAGCCCACACTGTTTAGCACCATGTGTGCTCTATAGTCTACAGTCATTATACTATATTGTAGTAGGAGTGGTGTTACTTCAGCCATAATAGTTATAGTTAAAACAATAACAATAACTTTTAGTTGTTTATAACAACCAAGAAGAAAATGTATCTGAACTTGTTATTTAGGGTTACATTTTAGCTGGCTACAGCGTAATGTTAACATTGACTCTATTCAGTTTTTTCGTGCTTTATTCGTACACATTTTTTTAGGTTAATATGTTATTTTTTGTACTAAAGTATATAAAAAAAAGTTTTATTTTATTATGTTTTTTTTTTTTTTTTTTTTTTTTTTTTTTTTTTTTTTTTTTGAACATTGTTTTTTTTCGTTGATGTCGTTGTTATTGTGTTGTTGATGTTGTACTTCTTTTACAAGCCAAAAAATAAAGTTACTGGTATGCGTAAACTATGTAGGTTTTTCTAACAATTTTTATTTTTCTGTTTTCAAAGTTTTAGTTGTAAATGTGAATATTTGCTTTTTTTCTACATAGTATAAGTATATTTTTTGGCATGTGTTAAAAACTTTTACGCTGTTAGACATGAAATTTCCTATGAATTATGTTTTTGTTTCAAAATATTTTTCTTGTTTTTTTTTTTTTTTGTTAGTACTAAAATAATTTTAAATGTTTTGATATTACGAGCTACATACATATAGCGACAATGTTGAGGGAAAAAAAACGAATGTAAGAATTTTTATATAAAAATGTTATATAGTAATGGTTGCAATTAATTTTAAAAGCTTTTTGTATCGTTCCACACATTGTACATTTTTTTCCATTTTCCTATAATTTTGCATTTAATATAAACCACACATGCCTATTTTAGCTCAGCAGTTCAGGTTGGATATTACTGGCTTTCTTCTAATTGCATTTATGTTACTACTTTAAGTTAGCTTTATTTCTCATTAAAGTAAAGAATAACATTCTTCAAGTGAGCTCCGGCAGGTTAATGGTTAGTGTCCTAGCATGGCAAAGGTGTAGGTTAAGACCTAGACATATTTCTAACTAACTAACTAACTAACTAACTAACTAACTAACTAACTCACTCACTCACTCAACAACTTACTAACTAAACAAGCTTTGATAATTGTAGTCATAAAATAATACATTGATATCACATAAAATTGAAGGGAACTGCCTAGTTAGGGTTATGATAACACTGCCTTATGCCAATACTGTCCTTATAGTAAAAGGCTATTTTTAAGTCAATTCGGTCAAAAAAATTCCCGTACCTAAAGCAATTTTTAAAATGCTTTCGATCGATATTTTTCAAATTTTTTTATAATTTTCATATTGCTTTTATAACATTTTATACGCGATTAGTTAAAATTTCCGTTAAAAGGATTTAAAGCACAATGTTCTCTTTAATATAAAATAAAATGTATATAAAATTTTATTGCCTTTGGTGCGGGAACTTTTTTCACAATCGCGGGAAATTAATGTCATATTCCTCAATATCTGTTCACGATCTACTAGCTATACCTATGTTGTATTTGATTTTGGCAAAAAATGAAAAAATCCTAACTCTAATGTACATATTTGCTTAAAACTGTAAGAGTTTTATTATTAAGAAATTTCCGTATAAAAACATAAATATGTATGTATTCAAGAGCGTTATAATATTTTGTTAACACAAATTATGTAGTGTTTTTTTCAGAATGTTTGTACTATATTTTATATTCAAATATTTGACACAACAAAATACTGATATTAAAAAAATGTTGTTTTTTTTAAGTATGAATACTTTTTAAAAAGTTCTTTTTAAGTATTTCCTTGTTAAAGTGTCAATGTTGTTGTTATTTTTTGAACTTTTTACTTGATAATATTTGTTAAGACAGAAATTAAACAAAAGTTTTCAAAAAAATTTTAGATGGAAAAATAAGATAAGAAAAGTATTATTTTCTTTAACTACTGGCTCAAAAATAAAATTTAAAAAATAAATACAATACATACCGACATATGTATGTATGTAAGTATATTATAAAGTGCGAAGATTTATGTAAGATAAGAAAGTAATAGCAAACACAACATACTCAGGACTCAGATGTAAAAATATTTTTAATTTTACTCATTATATGACTTATATTATATATAATGTCCTGTATGTTTTAAAATCAAAACATCTTTATACCATAACACATAAAATAAACACTTTTAAAATTGGTCTGATTCATAATTTCGTAAAACAAGTAAGAAATTTAAGTCGCGCGAGGCCGACCATATAATACCCTATATCTGTTACAAAAATAAAATGTGATTTAGTTTTCATAATAAAGCATTTAATTTGAGTTGTACCTTGCCTCAGATATACTTAAGTCATTTATTGTTGTTATTATAGTAATTTTCTTTAATATTTGTAATATTTTAATTCTCATATGAAGATTATAATGGCTTGATCCAATGTAGCCCGAAGCTTAAAATACGCTGGTATTTTTTAGATAGTTTTGGCCATCAATGTCATTTTATGAAAAGGGGGTGGGGTTATAGATCGATTATTGTAATATTTGGTAAAGAGATTTAAGTTCATATTAAACTTGTCTATGTTGACTTGCCTTGATTTAGTAGAATTTCAAAGCTAGTTATGAGCTTTAAAGCAATTTTCTTCAAGATCTCAGCAAAATCTTTACGTACCCAGTAAGCAGGCAAGTAATATTGGAGAAAAGTGTAAGTAGTTATTTTTGGGTGACAATGACCAATAAATAACTAAGTAGTTACAAATCTGCTTACCAGACTTTTCCGGATTTAAAATTGATTTTTCAGTTATTTCTCATGTTTACTATTCTATTCGCTTACTCAATGCCCCATTAGAAAATAGTGTTATCTTTCTATCTGGAATGGTTTTCACACAAATGAGAACGGTTAGAAACAACAACTAATTTCTTATTAGACATACACTATAGACAATTGACTACAAATTCTATTCAAAAAATTAATTTATTTTATTGATAACGAGAACTCATTACCAAGTAATGTATGAAATAACTACATATCCTACAATACTCATTACCAAAATTTGAAAATGTTTTACTGGGATACGTTAAATATATGTGAAGAGTAGGGTGGACTGATCTCCATAAAATTTAGTAGGAAATTTTGATTTATATGAAACATATTTTTGTGGATTTTCTTGGTGTTTTTAAATCAGCTATGACTTCATACTATGTTTCTTGGGGCACCACTTATATAAGGAGTGAGATCGAAAAATTCTTAACACACGTTTTTCATTACATTTTTCAACCAAAGTATTATTTAATTTTTTTTTTTTTGATCAAGTTACCTTTGAAAAACATGTCAGTTATTATGTGTAATGTCAATTATATTAATTTTTTTGTTAATCTGATTAAAATGAGTGACCAGAAAAAAGTGCGTACTGAAATTATTAAATATTTTCAACTAAACCCAACTTGGTCTTATAAAAAGTTGGCCAAGCATACAAAGGTCTGTCGTCAAACTGTTTCCAATGTTATTAAACAGTACCGGGAGAACTTGTCAGTTGATAAAAAACCTGGTTCAGGTAGAAGGAATGGTCCACATGATGTTTCTAAAGCCAAAAAAATAGAACGCATTTTCAAAAGAGCTCCCAACACATCCGGTAGGAAAGCAGCTCGGTTAGCTCAGTGCTCGGACTATTTGGTACGAACAGTTAAAGCTAATGCAGGTTTAAAAACATACAAGGCTCAAAAAGTTCCTGACAGGAACGCTGCTAAAAATTTAGAGGCCAAAAACAGAGTACGGAAATTGAAGTCAAGTTTTATAAAAAAATATTCTTGCTGCATAATGGATGACGAAACGTATGTTCTGGCAGATTTTTCGCAACTTCCAGGTCAAAAGTTTTATATTGCTGATGCTCGAGGGAATGTTGAAGAAAATTTTAGAACCCAAAAGCAGACAAAATTTCCCAAAAAGTTCTTGGTATGGCAAGCAATATGCTGTTGCGGCAAAAGAAGCCAATCATTTGTTACAACGGGCTCTATAAATACCGAAATTTACATCAAGGAATGTTTACAAAAAAGGCTGCTTCCATTCATAAGACTTCATAATGTGTCCACTTATTTTTGGCCTGACTTGGCATCCTGTCACTATGGTAAACAAGCCCTTGAGTGGTACAAGAACAATAATGTGGTATTTGTACCAAGAGAGGCAAATCCTCCAAACTGCCCGGAGCTAAGGCCAGTGGAGAGATATTGGGCTCTTGTTAAAAGAGAATTGAAGAGTACAAAAAAGGTGTCCAAAAGTGTGGTAGATTTTAAACGCAGATGGACTACATGTTCGAGCACTATAAAAACGTTAATGGAAGGGTTTCCGAAAAGGGTTCAAAATTTCATCACTAGTGAATAAAACTATACAAATATTTTTTTTTTTTTTTTTGTTTTGTAAATTGTAATAATAATTTGAATCAAATAAAAAAATAAAGCTGTAAGTTTAGTGGTTTCTTTTTTATAAACATATATGTATGTTAAGAATTTTTCGATCTCACTCCTTAATAGCTTTATGAAAACATGAGCCAATATAATCTATTTTAAACACATAACAAACAGCATGGATAGAAATTATTTATTTTATTTATAATGTAAATATAAATATGCATTTATTTTATATTTTAAATTTTTCTTACTCTTTAATATTCGCATTACATACAGATGCAAAGCGAGAAGTTATTTTCTACACAACCTCATTTACAGAATTTTTATATATAAAATATGCTAAAATAATTTAAATCAATTCCCACTGTAAGTTTTACCTTTTTTTCTCAACCATATATTAAGAGTATTTCTTTTTCCTGTGCATTATTTTTCCACATTTAACACTTTCAACTTTTAATTTTTAATATGTGCATAAATAAATTTTAAACGTAAAATGTAAACGTAAAATGAACATGAACTAGAAACTAAATATCAAACTGTGAGTTTATACTACTAACTGGAGCAAACAGCAGTAGCAGCATCATCTACAACACAATTGCTGGAATACGAATGTGTTTATCTATATAGATATATGTATATATCGTCACCTGAAATTCAAACGGTCTAATTAAACAAAAATTCAATATCGATTTTATTGTTGATTCTATTGTATTGGAGTCCTCCGACAAAAATTAGGGATTTTATTGACGAAAAACAAAAGGACCTATCTACAAGAACATTTAAATATTAAAGGCAAAATACCAATGTATCCATATGTATAAAAATATATTTATTTACTATAAATAAATTGCGTTGATAGAAACGAACTTTTCTTTTTAAATAATTTATTGCTGCTCATATAAAATATTCAAAATGTTAGATCCGATGTCCGTTTGCATTATAGGTGACGATATGTATATATACTTACATATTTGTATCGTTTAAAATGTGTATATGAATATACATTCATTTATACTTCTTTTTTGTACAAAGTACATACACGTCGAAAAATACATAAATGCAAGTTGGCAAAAAAAAAAAATAGAAAAATGTCAAATGCATTAAATTTTGAAATATATCTTAACGAAAAAAATTTCCAGACTCATATTTAGTAAACAGAAAACATATAGGAGAACCTTATTCAAGTATTCTTTTTTTCGAAACTTTGAAAACATTGTTCTATATAAAATGACATAAACTGTTTTTTTTTTACCCAATAAACTTCGGTTTACCAATAAACTAATTTTAACTTATTCGAAACTTCGTAAACTCTTGGAGATATATGATAACGAAATGGGCATTGAGGTGTTCTTGTTTCAATATTTACCATCGGTACTGAAATGGGAACTACAAAAATATACTTTTCATAACATAAACCAATGGTGGAGATGGTATTGCGTTTGTTCTTATCCACCTGTATTTTTATACGCACCATCAAATTCCATGTCCGTCCGTCCGTCTTTCCGTCCGTCGGTATTCGGTACTTCTTAAGTATAATTGCTTCAGAAGTACGAGTATAGCGATGAAATTCGATACATAAGTTTCATATGAGCCAAAATCTTTCTGCAAACTAAATATGTGTAAAAATTTTATGAGTATCGGTTCATAATTGATACATATAAAGTTCCTCTTCAGAAAATTACTCATACGCTTACGGTTTAAAAATTGAACTAAAATATTTTGTTTTTAAAAATTAATATTTTTTTACTTCAAAAAAGCTCGTGCAAATATCACCCTTATGTGTATAGTAGAGCATTCCTTTTACGACATACGGTTTGACGGTGAGTATATGAGATTCGGTACAGCCGAGTATAACACTCTTACTTGCTGTCTTTCTGTCTACCCATCTATGTATTCCAGTATACCTTGAGAATTTGCTACAGATAGCAATTTTCAAGATCACTTGATATAATTGGTAAATAATTATTAATTCAAATAAAATTTTATCAAAACTTTACTTTGAAAGTATAACACTTAATTGTCTTTCAAGGTTATTATAATAAACTAACAAAGATTTTCACCTTTGAGGCCAACTTTGTTCGTGTTATTATTAATATTTAATTAACACACTCCTAGCATTATCAATGATGGTTTTTTGAACACAAGGCCATTGTTTTGTACAGGATTTGGTTTCATCGAGAAGACATTACGATTCGCAAGTCAATCACAAACACTGATTAATTCCAAAAAATTAACCTATAAATTTGGTCTTCTGTTTTGCCTTCTCTTGATATGGCCATGTAAAATCACAGGTTTATTCTGATAAACCAACAAAAATTTAAGATTTGGAGGTCATCATTGTTCTCGAAACTACACTGTTAAAGTATTTCTCCAGCATGTAGAAATTTTACGCAATATTCATTTGGTTTCCATTTCTTGTTAAATAATTTAAAATTTAATTTTTTTATTTTATTTATTCTTTATTAATTCTTTCTTACGTAGAAAATTACAATAATTATTAAAAATTTAACTTAAACTATGACTAACGTTCTTACTGCTACTACAGTTTGATTATCTGTCAAGATCCAGGGTTTTCATTCTCTAAGCACAGACCACACCATGGGCCAATTAGCCAGTGAAATAGATTAGACTTTAATTTTATTGGCTCTGTTCTGAAAATTTGACTTTGTTTATCTATTCTCGTCCGTTTATCTAGATCTGTCCGTGTGGAGTTGTCAGATCTCCTATCGGACGCGTCCCAGGTGGCGGATAGGGGGAGCTAAGCATTGTCTTTTTCGACACATTGGACATAATGGTCGAAGACGACGATGCAACTCGAGATAAGGCAGACCTGACTAGATACATTTTTGACAAATGGTCTAACAAGCCTGTCATATCTAGATGAGTGCATGAATCAGGACAATCTTTTATCACATCAGTGGATACATTTTTGACAAATGGCCTACTGATATGTAAAGAGATGGTAGAGTGCTGATATGATTTATGGTACATCTGATAACAGGCGGTCATATATGATAACAGGACTTCTCCTGTTCCCCATGCACAAATCCGCGGACCAAAACTGTCAACCCCACCCCCATCCCCATATTTCCCAATCCACCTAGTTTATCCCTCTTCAATCCAATCCCAAGAACCCATTCCCTCATCCCCCACTTGTAAGGTTAAGGTGGTTGGAAGCAGTGCCGAGAACCTGAATGGCTAGTTAGTGGTTAAAGAGGACTAGTCGTTAACAGCTCCCCTCCGATGCCAGGGCACGGATCGGTTGTAATGCTTAGCCTAGCCCACGTACGCCGTCCTTGCGTGGGTCGTCCACCCATTACGCGCCTACTCGTGGGAATCACATGGAGAAAAAAACAAACAAACAAACAAAAAACAAACAACCCGTGGAAAGCCAGTTGGGGAAACCTAAACTGGTGGACTGCAAACAGCCTGCTATCCAACCTTCTGGTGATAGCACGGCTGAACGCAGCGAGGAAATCTTGTCCGTAGTGGCAAGCACCTCATCAGCTGCACAAGCCTTAGCTGGTACGCCAGCAAATACCCCTGCCTCGGGCACTGCGGACCAAGCAGTGACCCCCGCGACTTCTGGACAGGTTGGATCGTCGAACTCGATGTCGGGTCCAACTAATGCCCCCTCAACCGCCCTCACGGCTAACGAAAACCCCCCTAGTCGCAAAGATCTATCTAGGAAGGCTTTTGTTCAAAGGCGTGCCGCCATGCGTTTAGTCGAGCGACTTGGAGTTAAGTCGGTCGATACGCTTACCACGGACGAAAAATCGTCCCTAGATTGGGCTAAAGCCCTACTGGCTCAGCCGGAGTGTTCTGACCCTCCTACAACCTCAGATGCAGCGGACCAAGCTACATCTGCAGGGCCTAAACGGCAGCGATCGGAGGAAGAACATGCTCTCCAGGCAGTCCCACAGCCGAAGACTAAACGTCATAAGCAGTTCGAGACTCGTATAGTCAACAGACCCTACAGTGAAGTTGCCAAAAACCCGCTGGTTAGGGCCATTGTTGACAAGAGTGTCAACGACGGAGCTATCTCCCAGGATAAATGGTTGATAATCCGTCAAAAATGCTGGAGGTGTATTGGAAAATTCTCAAAGAGAATCCCGGTCCATCTCCGCAGAATGATGATGCTGGCTGGTACCAAGGTCACATCAAACTGCTGGCGTGCACGAACGAGCGCTCAGCAAACTTGCTTAAGTTGGCGGTTACGTCTATAGGGGAAGTGTGGCCCGGGGCGAAACTTGACGTGATCCCGGTTAGTGAGATACCTCGCAGACCGAGATCAATCACGGTTATTCCGGCGGAACCACACGAACCAGAGGCGATTCTGGCGTACCTTCAGAGTGGAAACCCTGACCTACCTACCCACAATTGGAAGGTAGTCAAGGTCTCCGAACCTGAAGGTGCTAACAGAAAGGCGGTCGTGGTCCTTAATAAGGAATCGTTGCCGTTACTCCGAGAGAAGCAAGGCAAAGTATACTACGGATTTGATAGTATCAAGCTGCGCGTCTACCGGGGTGATCCAAGAGCCGTGGACCCATAACGGCAAAATACTTGGAATCAACGTAAAAGGCTATAAAATACTATACGCAAAAGGCACAGATAACATTAGATCTTGCATACTTGCTAAAAGCACCCTAAATATCTTCATTCTATCTGATTACAGTGATGAAGATACAGTAACCGCAGCATGGGAGACAGAGGAATCCACAATGTGGATCCTCTCCTGCTATATGGCGCACGACCAGACAGACCCCCCGCCAAGTAACACGGTCGTCAGGGCAGTAAGTGCAGCAAACGGAAAACGCATCCCTGTTATTATAGGCGCAGATGCAAACGCACACCATACACTATGGGGTAGCACCAACATCAACACACATTTTAAACCATAATCTTGAAGTAGTAAATAGAGGTTCAGAACCTACATTTGTAGTTGCAAATAGACAAGAGGTACTGGACATAACGCTTGTAAATACAAGTCATGCGCACATAATCCGAAACTGGAAAGTATCGGAAGATTGTTCCTTTTCAGATCATAGATATCTCGTATTCTCGATAGAAAAAACACAGGAAAGGAAAACACCCTTTCTAAACAGAAGAAAGACAAGATGGGAAGAACAAAATCGAATCCTGACAAGTCTTCTTCAAAATACGCCGGAAATAAACAATACAGCAGATATTGATTGAGCTGTAGACAACCTTACACGCTCTCTTAATCAAGCAACAAGAAGAACATGCAAACCTTCGATACCAAAGGGTAAAAGTAAACCTCCTTGGTGGTCCTCGGAAATAGCGAAGACTAGGAATAGATGTCGCAAACTTTTCAATGAGGCCAAAAGATCAGGTGAATGGTCCACATATAAAGCCTCATTGAATAAATTTAAGAATCAGGTTAGGAATGCTAAACGCTGCTCATGGAGAAGCTTCTGTGGTAGCATCGAAAGCTCTTCAGAGACAAGTCGTTTATGCAAAATCCTGTCTAAATCACAAACCGTTCAAGGCTACATCCAAAAGCAAGACGGTGAGTGGACAACGAGTGGACAAGAATCCCTACAGGAATTAATGGACACTCATTTCCCAGGTAACTTACCATTAGATACTACAATGGAAAGACCACAAACGTACTGTCAAACCCCGATCGGAATCACTATAGACGAGGGAATGATAAAATGGGCAATAAACAGCTTTAACCCATATAAGTCACCGGGCCCGGACGGCATAATTCCAGCTGACCTGCAATATAATGCAGAATTAGTTATACCATGGCTACTTGAAATATTTCAAGCCTGTCTTACATGGTCATACGTACCAGAACAATGGACCAAATGCGGCTATTATGAGGGAAACATCTTTCCTCCCGGGCAATATTGATTACTGCATACCCAAACCTTTCCTCCGTAGGGACTTCGGATACACAATATCCGAAAACTCTTCACCGGAGGATAACAGTTCCCCAAGAACCCTCCTGGTATATACGGATGGTTCTAAAAAAGGGGAACGGGTTGGAGGTGGCATTTTTATCCCTGAATTTGGAACTAAAATAAGCTTTAGGATACAGAATAATTGTAGTCCACTACAGGCTGAACTATCAGCCATAAAAAGAGCAGCAAATTGGCTTTGGTACCACAGAATATCAAACAGAGATATTCAAATTTGTACCGACAGCCAAGCTGCTATCAAATCCCTGATTGGTGTATATACTACATCTAAACTAGTCCAGGAATGCCGGGCATCCTTAAACAGGATGGCGAGACATTCAATAATCGTGCTCAAATGGGTACGGGGACACGGGGATTTGACTGGCAACTATATCGCTGATGAATTAGCGAAACTAGGAGCCTCAATGTCCGACAGAGACATAGACATCTTTTGCGGAATACCGCTAAAAGCTTGCAAGACCATAATAGATGGAAAGTTCTATGAAATTTCTCAGACAAGATGGCGTAATGAACCAACTTGTATCAATACAAGGAAGATATGGCCAAACTTGGACAGTAAACGCACGTCATATCTTCTACAACTAAACCGCCCTCATATCAGCAACCTTGTTGCTGTCATTACGGGGCATATCTCATTGGGAATCCATGCAAGAAGACTTGGAATTCCCCACAACGACTTCTGTAGAAGCTGTCAAGACGAAGAGGAGGAAGAATCCATCGAACATCTTCTCTGTCAATGCCCGGCGCTAGCGGACACTCGATCCGTATATCTAGGAAAACGACTATTTGATGACTTGTCAGAACTATCCAATCTAGGACTGGATAACATAAATGCCTTCATCAGGCACAGTAACTAGTTTTAGGACCACCAAGCCATAATTAAGGCACTCACTAGTCCGCAAGGACAGACCTCTCAATCTTCTCCTCCACTTCAATTTCTCTTCTATGACTTAATCCTAAACTATTTTCTACTATCTTCTACCCACTTTCTTTTATATTTTATTATCTTTACAGGTATCACAAAGGGACCAACAGGACCCAAGTGTGCGTCTTTGCAGCCTGAATACCTAACCTAACCTATCTATTCTCGTCTTTGAATAAATGTAACGTGAGTACATTTTGTCGGATTGACTGTTATTTTCCATTAACAATAAAATTATATTAAATAAATATGTTTTTGTAAAAAATTGTAGTTAGGTGGGTAAAACAGAAGATAATGCATGAATATGAATATTTCAGAAACTCGACGAAAAAAAATTAAAAAAGGTTTTGTAAATTAATGTCCTAAATTCTTTATAATTTTTCCTAAAGAAATATTTCATTGCAGACTAATGTTTTTGACAAAAAAAGCTAAATTCAAGTCGGCAGAAATAATTTTCACATGTTAGTTCCGCAAATTGTGTTTTATGTTATTTTTCATTTCTTAAGCTTAAAAATAGTAAATTTTTCATTTACTAAAACATAACTTAATTTTAAATATAACTTTATTTTAATTTATTCATGTAAATATTGTAGTTGAACCACAAAGTAGATCTTGATCGGTTATGTCTTTCCAAACAGCTTATTATTAAACTTAAAATTATTTTGCAAGTTTTGAAAATTTTCATAAATACTTTATTTCTTTTACGCAAATTTTATAATTTGAAATTTCTAAACTTTATGACAATAATAAGAAAATGCTATTTCGGTGAAATAATAAACAGTCCGTATTTTTGCCTTTATATTTGTCATGAAATATTCTTAGTACTAGCATACGTAATTTTTTGCCACAACTGTTTTGTCTAGCTGCATGGTAAGAAACAGTTTTTCTCTCTAAACTGACATAGACGTGGTGTCGAGTAAACTAGTAGCCTATTTTTCATATACGTATGTGTCTGTATGTACATATATATGTATGTTGTTATGCATAAAACGATTTACACAAAAACCATACATATGTATATGTATGTCTAAATATAATTTGGCACATATGCATATAAATAAAAAAGTAAATATTTAAGTCACCATATAAATATGGTTGTGTATGCATATTTTACTTTTTGCCTTTCATACCTTATGTACAAATTTAATAGTTCCTGTAAATGAATATACATACATATATTGCAGTTTAAGTTTTATTTTCCAAAATTTTATATTTACCCATCTCAAGGCTGTAATAAACTGTTTAAATATTATTATGTCATTTTTTTTCCTTGTAAATTAAACTCATTAAAATTGTTTGTTAGAGTTTATTAAATTACATGCCATATTAAATTCCAAAAATATTTCACCCCAAAGCATTTTAAGCGAACAAGCAAATAAGATTTTAATTAGGTTGTAAATAGATATCGATGTTTAAGATGACTTTTTAATAAATAAAATACTGAGGAGTAAAAGTAATTCTCATACCCTTCAATGTTATGTATATAAGTACATAGATTTGTAAATTAAATAGTATTAGCACCATTTCACCACCTATAGTTATCGTTTAGACGGTAGTTATACTTTTAGTTAAGACAATTTTTGTATGAGAACTGTCAATATATCTTAAAGTTAAAAATAACCAGAAATTGTAAAAATAGGAGTGAAAGTATAAAGTTATATATAAGGATATTACAATAAAATGTGGAATGAGTTCTTAAGGCAATACAAAAGTTTTTCAAAGTCTATAAACTAAATAGTTTGAGCGATATATAAATAGTTTATATATTACCTTAGGCAAGTAATGTTAAATATATACGAAAATTAATTATATATTTCCTAATTAATTTTGAGATTTTATGTAAATATTTTATTGATATATTAAAATTTTTAATTTAAATTTTTAAATCTTAAGGAAATATGGTACGTATGATAAATATTTAATTTTTTTGTACTATCAGATATTGCTCATACGTACAAAACCACTTTTGTAGTCAAAGCAAAACGAAATACAACTGCTAAAATTAAATAAATAATTTAGAGCAAACTAAGAGTCTAAATTTTTCACTTTACAAAAATTTTTTAAAAAGTAAAAATATAATATTTTCTTCCAACCACAACAACTTTATTTAACTTTATCAAAAAATAGAAAAACCTAAGATTAACAAAATTAACTGAATGTCATAAATTAATTAATGTATCTACATTTTTATTTTCTATTTTGATTTTTTTTGCAACTTTATTCACTTTTAAAGCCATATTTTTCACAACTTATTTACAACTTAATTTTCTTTAGTCTCCATTACGTTGATAAACTGTTGGCAATTTGTTATTAGATCATACCTCATAGATATACAACGCCCCACAAGAACACAAAATAAAAAAAAAACATGATTTATAAACAATTCTCAGCACCCATTATTAACATACAAACAGCAACAAAATAAACCATATATAGAAGACATTTTTTGACCTACCTACGAAAATGTAAAACATTCAATATAAAAAGTGAAACAAAAAGTTTTAAATATTTTTTTAAAGAATGTACAAATAGGTAAGAAGAGTATGAGTAATAGAATTGTTTTTAAACACAGAAAAATTTAAGTTACATTTATATACATATAAAGGGTATAGCCAAAATATAGCAGGCAGGTCTAGGATAAAATGTAAACACATTCATAAATATCTTACAGTACTTATAACAAAAAAAAAAGAAGAAAGCTGTTGAAAGTCAAGTGTAGTAACTCATCATCATAGAAAAACAAAATATTTTATAAATTATTTTTTTCTGTTACAAAAATAATAAAAAAATGGGTTATGAATTCTTTTTTTTTTCAATAGAAAGAAAAAATATTTTGGTAAAATA
Organism: Lucilia cuprina; assembly: GCF_022045245.1. Lineage (NCBI taxonomy): Eukaryota > Metazoa > Arthropoda > Insecta > Diptera > Calliphoridae > Lucilia > Lucilia cuprina. The sequence goes on from NC_060952.1 coordinate 80,508,736, forward strand.
TTTTATGGAAACAAAACATTCAAGCCGGTCTAAAAAGGTTTACACAAAAAAAAAACAAAAATATTAAAAAAAAAACTTAAAAACAATCCAAAAACCCCTTTAAGGCTTTACATACTACGTATACATTGAAGTATCCTTGTGATTGTTGTTGTTTCTGAAAAGAGTACGAAAATCAGGAAACATAAAACTTGTGTTAACACATCATGTCACTTTGAAGTGCTCTTCCATACAGTTTTCATACTTATTTATTATTAAGAGTTGAGGAAAAGAAAGAAATGCCAGAAATTATTTTGAGTACCACTAAAGTATTGTCGGCTTGTGGGCAAGTGGGTATGCTTATGTGGATATGGGGGTTCATAGGATTAACTTATGGGATAGTTTAAAGAATTTTTGTTAAAAGTAATCGTTTATTATAAAAAGGTATTTTTTTTTTAATGTAAGACATTAAGCATGAATTTATTTAAGTCTTTTAAATTAATTAGTAAATTTCTAGAATTAACATTAATCTATTTGCTTGTTAATTGCAAAGCTTAGATAAGAAATATAATTTAATGCTAAAATATAAAATATATGTATGTATATGAAATGTACAAACATTAAGTTTATACATGATATTTACTTTAGTCCTAAATATTTTACAAACTATACTCTTGGCTACACTCTGTACTATACTTAGTAAGGATCATGAAAGTATGGGCTATAGTGTAATTCATTGCCTAGACTATACTCTGACTCATTGTCTAGACTGTAGTCAGTTTTTCAAAGTCTTTTATATAATCTGGAATATAGCTTAATGTTTGATAGATTAAAGTACAAATTATAGGCTGTCCTAAAATAGGTTAACATACTTTATTCTGATGTTTAGTCTAGATATATTCTGGCAAATAAATAAGATTATTCTGTTGCCAATAGTTTATATTATAGACTGGCTTATGGCCTAGTCTATAGACTCTTCTATAGTCTAGACTATGGAATGGCTTACTGTTGAGACTATAGTTTGGTTTATAATGTATACTTTATTCTGGCCTATAGTCTATTCATATAGTTTTTGCTGTAATCTGGTTTATAATATAGACAACAGTCTGTCCTATAGTCTAAAGCAGGGTTCATAGTCTGTTCTATTGTTAAAACTATTATCTGAGCTAGACTTTAAGTTGAGCAGTAGTATATATTTACTTATTTAAGGCCGGAGTTCTTATACGATACTCTAGAATATATTCTGAATTGTGCTATAGAATATTGCTTATAATATAGCCTTTATAGTCTTTTATATTATTTGACTATTGACTATTTCCTTATAGTTTGAACGGTACTCTATATTATGGGATCTAGGGTCAAACAAGGGTCGAAATTTCTTTCGGCTGATGTCAACTAAAGTCAATAGAGTACCTCCTTGTGTCAAACCTAATACAAGTTCAAGATTTCATTGAATTATTTTAGATAGACTGAAGGATACACATGACTAATATCTCAGAAAAGGATTCTGAGCTATACTCCACTTATAAACTTGTTTATAGGAGGTCTTGATCAATGTTATATATAATGAACACTATAGTCACATATTAGACTTTAATAATTTTGGGTACTGAAGGTCTTAGTGGAATTTCAATATTATTTAACATCAAACATAAAAATTTAAGACAAACTTATACCAAACATCTACTGCAAAATCAAAAAATCAAAATCATATATATACTTCGGTATTTTCTGACTCAAAAATTAATCAGAATACATACATTAGGGTGTCAATTAATTCTAGGCGTTACAAACATCAGCACAAGCAACAATACACAACAAAAGTAATAAGTGTTCTAAATTTAATCGAATTAACTTAGACTGACGGATATAGCTTAATCGCTTCAATCTAATTATGTGTATTAAAAACACCAGTATATATCCAATATACCCTACACCACTTAAAGGTATGATAAACTTGTATATATATGAGGTCTTGTTTAGACATAAAAGTAGTCGACATTATAGTCTAAAGATTTGGGTACAGGAGGTAAATTTAAAATTTTTAAGACAAACAGCTGCTGCACGTATCAAAACTTTATACATACTTGCTTTGATATTTTCTCTTATTATTAAAAACTGATACTTGGAAATATGTTTTGCATACTAAATAGTCTACCTTATATATATAATATTATGTTATATATTGTTGTATAACACTCCTTTTGAAAAATATTTTTTTAATATAATTAAAAAATAATATTTGCAAAAATATAAACATACAAATATACAAAACAAATGTTTTCTTTTGCCATAGAATTAATAAAATACTTTCAATAAACTTAGACCCAAGAAAAACTATTTAAAATTTAACACTAGGAAGCATATGTTGTCTAAAATTAAAATGTATTACCAACCCTCTTTAGGTTTCCTTTTTCAAATTTTTATGAAAAAAACTGGTTTCCTTAAATGTGTCTTTAAAATATGTTGTCCATTTCATTTTATTTTCTCTACTTAGTGTGTTAAAATATAATACATGATAATCTACTTTTCTTTTCAATTTCCAATAGTTTTCTTATATTTTTCCACCCAATAGTTTCCTTTAATCATATTTCTTTTAGTTTTTTAAAAATATTATTTTTTCTTTAAAGTTTTTTTTCGTGCAATTTGAACTACAAAGCTCTATTAGTTAGCTTTGAAATATACACTTTTTAAATAACCTTAATTTGAAGAGAAAAAATTATGAAAAAATAGAGTGGTGTTTGAATGAAGTATTTTATGCTTTATTAATTTTTTTATTAGTACATAAGCACATAGCAAGACTAAGAAGATTAAGCGAGAAATCAAATTTAGACACAACCGACTAGGTATTAAGCTACACTAGTGATTTTCAAAAGATGATCCAGAAGAGCTTAAATCTTTTTAATTTAATCTTTGTATCTTATATTAAGTCAAGGAAGAATGCTCTAATATTAAACGTTTGTTTATAATAATGAACTTCCTGATCAGCCTAACTTTGACAGAGTGTTCAATATTCTTATATGTCTGTATAATTTTGCTAAGCGTTAGTTACAGTTTTAATATATCTTTACGCTACTAATAATACTTGCTCCACTTTAAAGCAATACGGTATAATGAAGTTTAATTCATCAAACAAAAGGGGTCATGGTTGAGTAGAATTGAAAAAATATGTCTGAAATGTATAAAGTGCATAAAATATTATAAGAAATATGATTTTTATAATGCAATTTAATTTTTTATCCTTCTTAAATATTATCGAATTAAGTGTAAAAGAAAAACTGGTATAAGTATTTTATTCAAAGAAATGAAGGAGTAAGAAAAAATGACATGGAAATAAATGTTATATTTCACAAGGTGATATATTAAACTAAATTGACCATAAAATTAATTTCAAATAAAAATATTTTTGTTTAAGGCCACCATCAAAAAAGATGGGGGTATATTGTTTTTGTCATTCCATGTGCAACACAGGGAAAATGCTTATAAACCCCACAAAATATATACATTTATACTGTGTCTTTGTACGATTCTAAGTGGATCTAGGTATGTCCGTCATTCTTTCCGTCTGTTTGTTGTTGACACGGTTTAAATTTTCCAAAATCAGAAAACTTCCTATATGTTTTATATAATGCAGATATGCTAAGAAACGTACTTACTCACACATCTACATTTACGGATGAAAACCCTTCAATATCTTTTGAAAAACTCCAATTGAAAAAGGAGCAGAACAAATGTAAAAAAGGTCAATGCAACAGAAAGTACCTCCCGTATAGATTAGCAATACAAAAACTCATAAACAAAGCCATGTGAGAGGTATCTACCTTAATCGGACGGGACCACTTTTTGGTCTATACTCGGAGTACAAAGTGTTTTTGTACAAAACACTTATAACAACGATATGGCTAACGGCATTCAACTGTGGGGAAAAGCTTCCTCAGCTTATGTAGAAAAATTACAAAGAAGGCTGTCAGCACTGTTAAGTTCAATAACACTAACAGGTGCTCGTAATATTTGCAAATTCGGCGCTATTTCCCATATAATATTATATTGCTCATTTCTGGCTAAAAAATAGCAGCATAGCAATGAATTTCAATTTTTTCAAGTTTTTTAAAACCGAAATCTGTACAACAAATTTTATCATGATCGATCTAAAATTAATCCTATCTTCCCATAGAAGGTCCCCTTCAGAAATGACTTCAGCGCTCATTACTGTCTTAAAAATAACTTTATGGCGTTTAAATTCGATATAAACAAGTTTTATGGGAACCGAAATTTTTCAACCAAATTGTATGATGATCGGTTCATAATTGACCATATTCCCCATATAAAGTTCCCTTTAGAAAATATATTTAACGTTCCCCGAAAACCTAAAGAAAACTGTACAATGATCAAATTCAACATAAAGTCGTTTAATATGAACTATCACACAATGTACTAAAAATAGAATAACAATATCAATATGGCAAAACTAATACGTTCAATTATCTATCTAATTATTTTCTACATATATGTATGTGTACTATATGTATATAGTATTTTACAAATCTATATTTCTGAAAGGACAATTTTTCCTTGATAGAATAATTTTTAAATAAATTAAAAGTTTTCTTTTTATTTAAAAAGGTGACTAAAGTCATATAAATAACTTTATGAAAAGATAAGTTAAGTATTCCATTACTAAGTATTGTCCACTTTGTAGTCCCAATGCTCAACAAATTACTAACATCAATTTACGTTATTAATTGAGCCATTAAACTGTCAATGTATCAAGTTTGTTTTTTTTTTTTTGTCAAAATTTTTTAATACTAATATCCTGTATAACAAAAAACACTGCAATATGTGTATTTAAAAATACCCCACCTCCACATCTTGAAAGACCAATAATAAATTTTCATCTTGTTAATATCGAAGGAAAATATAATAATATTACAACATAGCTACGCTATTTAAAACTTTAAATTTATTTTCATATTTGATAAGATTTTAAATATATTAAACAACTTGAAGAGGCAGCTTACATTTAAATCTTGTTAAAATAAACAACAGGCCTGCCAAAAGGAAAACAATTCACTCACTAAAGTAGAAAAAAAGACAAACTTAAAGAAAACAACTGAAACAATCACAACAAATATTTAAAATAATGGAAAGAACAAAAAATATATATATAACATAGCTAAAATATAAAATACACAGACAAATATGTAACAAAAACTATATGATACCCATACCACAGCAGCTGGCAAGACATGCCCAAGGCTTCAGTGGGGAATAAGAAAAACAAGGGCGCAGAAAAAAATAACGACATAGCAAAAACCTCTGATGTGCTTATATATCAAAATATGAAGGAGAGTGCAACAATTACAACAACAATAGGAAATCATAATAATGATGGAGGAATATGCCGCCATCAACGGCAGCTTTAAGAAAAAGAAAAAACACCAAAAAGGAACAAGTACACATACTTAAACCAAATAAGAAGGAATAACAAAACACAGTAAGAACTAGCAGAATCCGACTTGGGAGTAACGAATGACAATAATTATAATAATGATGATGATAATAATGTTGATTATGATGATAGAGATAAGGATGGCGACAAGAAAAATAAACGTGCTGTTTACTAAAACTGTACGTAAAATTTAAAATACAATGCGAAGCGGAATATTTCGTACAAATAATGTTATTTCAACAACATATGCTTGGATACTTAGATTTCATAATTATTTGTATCATATGTGACCAAAATATAGAATATAATAAAAGCATATTGGACATTTTAAAAAATTAGAGAAATTGTTCAAAATATTTCTTTTTGTTTCAATTAGAATCTTTTGAAATAATAGCAAATTGTACATTCTGAAGTTAATATCTGAGTAAGTGTACTTGGGTTTGTCTCACTTTTGTAACACACAGAATTTAATATTCTAGTCTTTTTGCAATAACTTGAAAATATTATAAAATTTTAAATTTCATATAAGGGAAAAAAGGAGCTCGAGGTAGTTAATCTAAAGGAATACAAAACCATTCGATGCAAACGGTGGGTAGAGCCACAAGGATCGTTTAGGGTAACCCTGACGATAATAAGATGAAAAATCTCCTCAAAATGAGCAAGCCTGAAATTAGTATGATGGTATGTATTCTGAGTGAACACACAGGACTACGTGCACAGCTATTCTAATGTACAGCATGAGAAGAGGACAGTGAAACTTTGGAAAACTTTCTTTACCGATTTCAACCATTTTCGTCCTAGAACCAAAAAAAAAGAGCATGTGCTAAATTTCATCAAATCATCTTGATAATTTGTGACCTGTACCGTGCGCACAAGGATTACATGGACACACAAACAGACAGACATACGGACGGACATAGCTAAATCGACCCTGAAAATGATTCTGAGGCGATTGGTATAATTTAAGGTGGTCCTAGAACCAATATTTTTGGGTGTTTTAAACTTCAGCACAAACGCAGAATACCCTCCCCACTATAGTGGTGTACGGTATAATAAATGGATTTAAAATCTAATGAAATTTCTTCTTCCAACAAATAATAGAGTTACGATTTCTTGATACTTATTCGTCCAACAAATAGTAGCTGTGATCGTCTATGTGTTTTTTGTCGACATAAAATATTTAAAAATATTTATCAGAAATATTTTATATCGAAAATGATTAAAATAAGTCTACCTTAAATGCACTGGTTGATCATACTTTGTTTATTTTCAATAAATTACTTAAAGTAATTACTAGAAATATCCGTTCAATACAGAGGCCAACGAACTTTTTACCCATTCAACCATCGAGTCATATAGTTTAAAAAGCTCTCTGTTTGAGCATATTAGAGGAGCTATAACTGTGCGAAGATATCTTTATTTATGTCGTCTGTAAGACCAAACTGTAGACTTTAAATTCAATATTTAAGTTTTGATATATTGTACTCATACTTTAATATATTTTTAACCAAAGATTGGAACAAATGTAAATTACAGAAACTGAATTTTTACCAAATTTCGTAATTTTTCTTATAAATGATCAAGATTTGTAATAATTTTCTCAATAAAATACTTTATGAATTGTTTAATGAGCTTTTGTCTTTGTAAAGACTTGTCAAAAAGAACAGTGGTAATACTATTATTTTCGACATATTGGACATTCAAATGACTTATTTTACTTTCAGATGACATAATGTGGGGTTTCAAATTTCAAAATATCATATCTGGAAAATATTAAATAAAATAAAAGTATACATTTGTATTTTATCTTCGAAGTTTTTAAAATGTTATTGGTCGGTGTTATACAGCAATCTTAAGAAATTATAGTATATATCTTAGTTATATGTATTTATAAATTTAAACACAAACTAAAGCGAACAATGATTTATGTTCAAACTTTGTTCTAGATAAAATTCTCTTCAGGATGTGCCTTTAACGTAGACAATTTTTATAATTCCAAAAATTTGTCGACCAAAATTAAATAATAATAATAATAATAATAATAATACATAATACAACACACCTTACTCAACCACTTCTTTGTAGGCGAAATTACAAGTATCTTTTTAAATCACTATTTCTAAGCAAACGTGGAAGTACTTGCCTCCAATGTCATCATAGTGCTAAAATAATATGATGAAATGACGTTGCACGAGGTTTTTTTTTAGTATTTTAACTCATTACTTTTTAATGTAAGTGTCTCCTGGGTACATAAAGAAAACCAGTTTATTGCAAAAGAAAATCATCATTTAGAAGTATGGATTTTTTTTTAATTTTACTTATTATAAAAAACTAATCACTATCTAAAATTCTTTAAATATGATATTAAAGGCCCTTTTATGAATACCGCTCAAATACCAAACACATCTGTTTGTTATTTTTCACTGTAGCTAACACATCACATTAGGTTTGTATACATACGTACTATGTATACATATGTATCAGTGCGTGGTGAAAGGGAATACCGCCCTAAAAGTATAAAATGTGTGACACACACGTCCATGATGACAAAAACATGCGACAAGACAAGATCACATCACAAAAATTTTTGTAAATTATTTATGTCAAAACCAAGTTCACCACTGCCTTAATGTGGTTTGGTAAGTGGAGTATAAGTAAACAAACACTGAATAACTGCTTTTCACTGATGACACACAACCACTCAAATGTAACTTCATAAATACCTTCTTAAATCTATGGCACACCATGTATATTAGACCAGTGCTTAAACAAAGAGGAGAAAATTTCAACAGATTTCCATCCTTGGTTTGCAATAAATATACAAAAGAGTTTAATTTTTCAGCAGCCAAAAAAAAAATAAATAAAAAATATATTTAGAATTTTCAAAGTAAATATTTTTTTAAGGACCCGTCTAATAAACATGTAATCACACCAAAGTACTTTCCCTATATTTTTTGCTTTAAAAGTAAAATCCTATAATTTTACTCATTTGTAGATTTGTGTAAGTGCAAGTTAGTGTATGGGTGTGTATGCGTATACTTGTACTTGTGTATTGGTGTGTATATAAAATGTTTAACCTTGACAAAGGTATAATTATCATATGGTTGGATAAGCTTAAATCTTTTAAGGCATTTAATACAAAAATGAAAACTGCTTAGTAATGCAAAAAATGAACAGAACAGAAAATAAAGAAGTAAATACACATAAGTATTTAGGCCAACAAATTATTTTGATATTTGCTTTCATAACAGTTTTCTAATTTAGTTATAAATTTAAATTAGAATTATTATAATAATGTAAATATTATAACTTATAATTTTGCGTTGTTTTGAAATCTGTCATCCTTAAGAACCCATATCAAAAAAATATGAAAAAAATTCAATTAAAATTGAAGTGTCACAAACAATTAAAAAACTTTGACACGAGTTCTGTTATACACATCAATATATCAATATTTTTATGAAATGATTTACTTTAACGTTATGCAGGATAATTGATGTTATGACCAACATTTTATTTTTAAAGGTCACAGAACTAAAATTAGCCTAATTGTTTTGTTTCTATGAGTTCAAGTAGGAGTTGATGAAATAAACATATGATTTAAAAATTTAAAATATATATTTTTATATTATTAGTGCTTAAAAATATCCTTTAAAATTTCTATTGAAACCCCAATGGCAAAAATTTAATAAAACACACTCATTAATTGTTTTTACTTACAGTAACTATTTTCCTAACCAAACTTTTTAGCAAATTCTAAAACATTATCTTTACCATAAGTCTCTTGTGTTTATTATTAAACAAATTTCTTTTCATCATTTAATGTAAACGTAAAAAATTTTATTATTTTTAATTAAGTTATAATATAAATCTAACAAAAATTTACAGACATTTGTGAAAAGTTAAATATTTTATACTTTTAAGATTCTGTCAAATAAAAAGCAAAAAACGCATAAACTTTTCTATACAGTTTTTGAAACATGTTTGTAGATTTAAACAGAAGAAGCTTTAGCAGACGAGAGAAAGAACTTTTGTAACCACAAAACATCAACAATTTAAAATCTAAACAAATTTCCCCAGGGTACACAATTATAAAGTTTTTTCTTAATTTTTTTTTTTTTTTTGGTTTTCACTTTTGTAAGTACTACAACAGCCACTGCTTCCACAATAAATAAATACTTCATTCAATTTAGCTAGAAGAAAACCTCTTCCAAAAACTAACCACAAAAAATAAATATAAATATGCTTGTAGTATACTTGATTTCTATAGCTGTGAATTTTTTGTTGCTTTACTTTTAAAAGGAGGGTTAAACATTTTTGAATTTTCTTAGTTGGTGTTAACTGTTTAAACAAAAGAGTTAACGGAAATATAACCACACACACTAAACACTAAAACACATTAAAACTTATATAAATTTTCAACACGACACAATATAGCGAGGTGCTGTTACTCTACAATAGATAAAAGTTTCTTTAGGTTGAGAGTGACAAACGATTTATTTTTATTGAGAATGAAAGATTTACGTTTTGTGATAAAGAATAATGGTACTTTTTTTGTAGCTAAATTTTTTGTTGTTTTTCAATGTGAAATTTTAAGGAATGATTAAATAATTTTCATTACCACTCATTCGTAATGGTCTTGGAAAAATTCTAAGACCATTAAACATAGCCTAGATTTTCATTGAAATACAAAACTAGCTTTAAGATATAAACATTACAATGTATTAGATGATAATTTGAACATTTTTGTTTAATTTTAAAACAACCATGATTTTTTTATGATTTATGGAGCTTTCCATGTCCAAGATATGTATGTATGTATGTATGTATGTATGTATGTATGTATGTATGTATGTATGTATGTATGTATGTATGTATGTATGTATGTATGTATGTATGTTAGTTCTCCATAAATAAATAATCTGACCAGATCTAATGTTTATTCTTTTCAGTTGTCCAAAAACCTTAAATTTATTGACTGTAGGATTACAATTGCATATTTACTACATATTCTCAGTCTCTAGCCCAGAGATTCCATTCTATTTTCCTTAAGAAGAGCATAAGACCACCTTGACATTACTTCAGTAAAATTTGTATATACTGAAATCAGGATTGATGTCATCTATTTCCAAAATATTTTGATTTTCTGGAATACAACAAGGTTTTGCATCGATAACCGGTGGGTCCCCATCTTGGTGTGATTACAATACCGGAGAAAAGAATTGCTAC
>NC_060952.1:80519489-80591749 GCF_022045245.1 Lucilia cuprina
CGTTGGAAATGAGTTGGTGCTAAGCGTATTTTCCAAAGGACGAGTGTAAAGGTATACGTATCTTGGCCGCCTGTATATTTGAAGTGAGTGTGTCGGATGTTGTTCTCTATAGGTGTGTCGAATGAATTAGAAGTGTGCTGATTAAATGGCGGTGGATGAAAGTTATCTTTTAAAAGTGATCGACATTTTGTAAGTTGTATATCACATAAACTTATTAGAGTATCCCGAAGAATGGCCTGCTAAATAATTTTATGTATGAATAACATTCAGTTTCCTGCTAGGGATTTTCACAATATGGCAAAAAAAGAGGTTTCATTGTTCCTAACAATGTGGTGGTATCACCAAATATATATTTTTTTTAATTTTTATCGAAATAGGTGTCATAATTTTTAGCACAAAAACTTGCATTCTGACCAGAATTAGAGTATCTTTAAATTTTTTTCTCTCAATAAACATAAAATTACGGAATTTTTAAAACCCATTTCAAAAAGTATTACGTATACTGAGTTCAATATTTTTTAATCACTGGTGGTAATGAGGCCTTGAAAAAATTTATTTTTTTGGTTTTTTCTTATTTAGTACCAGTAGCTAAGTGGTTAGTTTTGTAGTCTGGTAGACCGGAGGTGGTGGCTTCGATTCCCACCTGAGGCACTGGTTAAGGTGCGCACAAAGGGCACTATACAGCTTATGTGTTCATCATTTCATCACATTTGTATATACATATGCAAACTAACTAACAAAAGTTCAAAATCAAATATCAATTTCTTACCTAAAAGGCTAATATAGTACCAAGAATACTAAAATGGTACTAAAGTACCAACGGCAACTCATAAACTATTTAAATATATAAACACAAAACAAGACCAACAACAGCAGCAGCCAGCAAACCAACCAACCAACCATCTAAACAATATACACTCTTACACTTTGATCCCAAAGGGCATGAAAAATCCCATTTACAAGTATGAATTGTGCAAAACCAAAGAGACGAGTGGCAGTTTTCTATAGAAATTTAGCAGTATTAGTAGTATTTACTTGAACATTTATATGAATGTACATTGTACATATGTATATTTATTTATAAGTATATAAATACATTTAAAAATTTTTTTTATTTTTCACATAGATAAATATATGTTTGTTTTTCTTTTGCAAAAAGATGTTAAAAAATTCAACAAAAAGAATGGTAAACGAATGTTTATACATACTTTTATAAGTTAGAAAAAGTACTAGTATTAGGTTGGTAATATTACTGGTACTAGTATTAGGTTGGTAATATTTAAAAGTATGAATTTAAAAACGTTTATCTACTTTGATTTTTATTTTTAAGAAAATTTTAATTCAATCTTGTTTTTTTTCAATTAAAGAACTTGAATGATAGTGAATAACTACAACATGGCCCCAATTTGCAAGACGTTGGCACAAAATTTTGTGAAAATTGCACCCGATATTGTCCTGAATGTTTAAAACATTCCTAAAGAAATGGCTCTCAAAAATTCTAACCAACTGACTAACTAGCTAACTAACTAACTAACTAACTAACTAACTAAATAACTAAATAACTAAATAACTAAATAACCAAATAACTAAATAACTAAATAACTAAATAACTAAACAACTAAATAACTAAATAACTAAATAACTAAATAACTAAATAACTAAATAACTAAATAACTAAATAACTAAATAACTAAATAACTAAATAACTAAATAACTAAATAACTAAATAACTAAATAACTAAATAACTAAATAACTAAATAACTAAATAACTAAATAACTAAATAACTAAATAACTAAATAACTAAGTAACTAAATAACTAAATAACTAAATAACTAACTAACTTACTGTCTCCGATATAGAATATTATTTATTAAGCACTGAATATGTTTAGTTTTTACTTTCTATATTCAAAAGGTTTCATTTGAAGAATACAATTGGAATTATGAAATGAAGGGCTTATTGCAGTAACTCAATATGGCACTAAAATAAATCATCATTTAAGTTTAAAAAAATTTAAAAAAATGGATTTTCTAAATTTGTAACTTAACCACGTTTTATGATCATATAAGTCGATAACTGTACTTTTTGAGTTTATAGGAACCAATAGATATGTTTCCTATCAACTCAAAAAGTACATAAAATCGAATTCTGATAATAGGTGGCTAATCGAGTTACTGCAATAAGGCATTCAAATAGTGGAATAAATTCTACATTTGGGGAAGTTCTCATAAAAATGGTATCATTTTAACCCTTTTTGTAAACTAAATCTATACATCATAGATATAACTCATACGACTCAGATCTACATTCATTTGTCCCGGAAAAATTGTGCTTTCAAAAAGTACCAAACTTTTTATCCGAACTTGATCCTATAGTTGCCTTAATTTCCGAATTCTAAAATAATATACCAATAGCTAATTTTGTGTGAGTAAATAAATTATTTTTAAAATTTTATAAAAATCAATGTGTTTGAATACTTATATTAAATTTCCCTTTTTCCCTGTTTTTCCTAATGAAATAGCTAATATTTTGTTAAAATAAGTATTACAGAGTTAGTCCATATAAGAAGTATATCTAATAAGAAAATGCCACTAAATCGAAAAAAATCTTAAAGTGCTAAAGAAAGTACCAAAAATAGATTGAATCTTAAAAAAGTACAAAACAAAGTCTAATAATTTTAAAAGATGTGTCCAAAATATTAACAAAAGTTTTATTATGTTTATTAGTTGAAAAGTTAAAAAGGCCCCAAAAAGGATTACACATTTTAACCCTTAAAGTACGAATTTCGAAAAAGTACCAGATACCCATCTGCTCTTTTCAAGATTAGAAATAGATGAAGTCAAAATTTGTTCTTGTATTACAAATAAGGTGTAAGATAATAAAAAAACTGGTTTAAACGTTATATAAAATATGCGAATATATATAAAGACATCTACTGCCAAAATTTTATGACTCTAGGATTAGCCATTTAGACTTTGCGAAGATGAATCAGTCAGTCAGTAACGCCATTTTTTATATATATTTAGATAACCTTTTTATATTAGATGTATTTACATTGGTAACTATTCAGCTAGTTCAGATTTTTGAAAGCAAACAGAAAGGCCTGGTCTAATGTATATATATGAACACACATCTAAACAGTAGTATAAGAAAATGTTGGCATAAGTGTTTGTGTTTGGTTGAGTTAAGATGTCGGTACAAGAGTACCATACGTTTAGTATGTATAGAAATATAAATATTAAATAATATTGGGTTAAAGATTTTAACAGGTTAAACGAGTACAGAAACGATTAAATATTTTTTTTTGTTCCCTAAGAAATGCACAAAAGTATACAGACTTTGTGTGTTTGTACATGATAGATGTACATACATACAAATGTATGCAGTTTTACATACATTCATACATACTTATGAATATTTAAGAAACATTTCATAACTTCTACAGTAAGCTCCCGAAGTCTCGTCGTAAGTTTGGCTTCAGATAACCAGCAGTGTCACTTGCATTAGTAACCTTTATATAAATTATGTAGTTAAAAATATTAAAACCTTTTAGAAGAGTTTATGTGTTTTTTTTTTAAATGATCTGTCATAACATATTGTTTCTTATAAAATTTATCACACTAACTTTAAGTTATTAATTCTTTGAACTTTGGATTATCTAATAAATTATATCTACACACATATATAATCTAAAAGACTTTTGTATGGAATTTTTATGTATTATTAGTCATCTTAAGCTAGCATTTTAATCTTAATAAGAGATTCCAAGGCAATGTTATAATTGTTATAATTAAAAAAAAAATATTTTTTAAATATTAATATTTATAAAGTGTAAAAGAAATACCAATCAAAATTATATATTATATAATTATTTTTTACTTGCTAACATAAGCAGCAATCCGCTTAAACACCAATTTACTACATTACAAATAAATTTGATTTAATTACTTGAAAACTTTTTCTTAATGCCAGCACACAAATATTTATATTTTAAACTTTATGTTAACAAAATATTGTGGTTTTTTCATAACAAATCATTAAATTTTTATTCGTATATTGGCATCAAATTCACTTTTACACTTGAATTAATTCCAAGACCAACACTGATAAACTTTTGTTCAACGTTTTTTTAATGTACTTTTTTGTAAGTTTTCATGATTATTTTGTACAATAATTACATTTTATGTTATTTTTATTTAAATAATAAAACAAGGTACTGGATCACACAAACACGCGCTTTTCAACGGACAGACAGACTATGAAAGATAAGAAAAAAATTATTTAAATATTCATCGTTAATGTACTTAATTAAGTTGTAGTCTTTACGTTTGTCCTGCTTTGTTATAGGGATAAATTATTTATAATTTGGAAGATAATGAGTGAGACATTTTTGGCGAGTTTTTACAATAATTTTTTTTAGTAATATTTGTGCAATTACTTAACTGTGATTATTAAATAATAAAAATAAATTTATAATTTTCCACTCTCGAAATTACTTTGTTATATCCTACACAATTTTAATGTGAGAGTATATTGAGTATGTGCTCAGGCTTTATAACAGAGGCACTGGAAAAGGAGCGAAGGAGCTGTTGGTATTTTCTTCGATTTGGTTAACTCACTAACTTACTAATGTTAAAATTTACTGTCAGACTAATTTACTGCCCTCCGGTAGGATAGTGGTTAGAGTTCTAGTCTGGTAGACCGGATTTGATGCATATATCATCCTCCTTTCAAACTAACTAATGTTAGTTACATTACTAACTAACTAACTAACTAATTAACTAACTAACTAACTAACTAACTAACTAACTAACTAACTAACTAACTAACTAACTAACTAACTAACTAACTAACTAACTAACTAACTAACTAACTAACTAACTAACTAACTAACTAACTAACTAACTGACTAACTAACTAACTAACTAACTAACTAACTAACTAACTAACTAACTAACTAACAAACTAACTGACTAACTAACTACGGACAGAATACCATTTTAAGTCATTTTTTTAACAGGGCTGCAAGTATTTCCAAAAAAGATAAGATGACTAATGAATTATAAAGTAGGTAGGTAGGTAGGTAGGTCGATAGGGGGGTGTATACTACATCAAATCCGAAGAAATACACCTAGGCCACTATCGGGCCTGTTGTGCGCTCCCTAACATGAAAAAAGAAAAAATATTTTTCAGTGTTCGGAAACTCAGTTTCCTGAACGTAATTTTTAAGAATCTTCCAATTGTTGTTAGTCAGAAATATTATTTCCGGAATAACATCACTTCCAAGATACTTGGATCTAACTTCGACGAATGCCTGGCAGTGCCAAAGAAAGTGCTCCAGAGTTTCACTGTCCTCTCCACATGCTCTACATTCGTCTGAATCCACACGTCCAATTTTGCATAGATGTGCTCGTAGTCCTTTGTGTCCACTCAGAATACCATCATACTAACTTCAGACTTCCTCATTTTGAGGAGATTTTTCGTCTTTCGCTCATCAGGATCACCCCATAGGATCTTCGTGGTTCTACCCACTGTTTCATTAATCCAAAAGGCCTTATGGGATTCTCTCACACATATTTTTAGTTTAGCTTTTGTTTGGTTCTTGAATGGTTTTGCGTTTGTCAGGTTAACTACCTCAAGCACCCTTCCCTTTAATGCTATTACATTCGCCCTTTCGTTACCGACTACTCCCGAGTGGGCTTGTACCCATATGACATGAACCTTACCCCTGGTAGAGTATTCAGTTAATGCTTTCTTACAATCCAATACGGTCTTAGATTTAGTTCTATCGCCTGATATCGCCCTAATTGCTTTCTGGCTGTCGGTAAAAATATTAACCGCTGTGGGCGTCATAGTTATTCTAATCAAATTTACGCATTCCGTTATTGTAAGTCCAATGATTGTGTATAGCCTTCCAATGTGTCCAGTATATATTGATGACGTGTCCTATAACCGCTTTTGGCCAGTTCGCCTAAAGTATTGAATTATAAAGTAATTTATATTTTACATGTTACTTTTGTCCAATATGTTTTGACCAACATTTTATATACTATTTTAAAATGTTTAGTAAACTGCTATTTGTAATAAATACACATCACATGATTTGTCATTAAGTATTTTTTAGATTACTTTTAATGTCCTTAATGTGATTTTCTAAAAGGTTCAAATACCTCAGTTTTTTTTTCAGAAATTTCTAAAAGAAAATAGTTTTAAAAATAACAATTTTGAAGTGCAATAACCTTCACTTCCATTGAACTTTATCCTCAGTTCATTTGCTTTCCAAAATGAAAATAAAACAAATGTTCTATTTTGCTATTTTGTAGTAGATTTTTTACCTATTTCAAGTATTTATACTTAAATGTACATTATATTTCTTTAATATAGTTTTAACCACCATCATAATTTACTTGCTGCTTACGAAAAATTAAAAGGAAAAACGACAGAAAAATTCTTACACAAAAAACCACAAATTTAATGCTGTTTTTGTTTTATTTTACTTTAAGTTGATTTCTGTTTTTTTTTCTTTAACACAACTTCTGCTCATTTCAAACTTTTAATATTCACATTATATTGTATGTATAGTGTAAGAACAATCTTTATAAAATTGTTTTGTAGGTATTTCATGTTTATTTCCAATTTTTTATATATTTAATAAACCAAAAAACGGCTGGTTTGTGTGTGTTTGTTTTTATTTCTCTTTACGGTTCCAAAAAGTTAACGACTTTGGCCATTTAATGTTTAATACAAGAAGAGACCCATTAACACACTTTGTTACTTGTTATTTTTATATAATCTTTCTTTTTGGGAACGAATATAAATACCGGGTTTTTTTTTTCGTTATACTAAAATTGTGTTAAAAAACAGAAGAGAATATAAAAACACAGGCCAGTTGTGATAAATTGTAATCTTCTTGTGTTTTTTTCAGCATTTTCTTTTTGTTCTTGTTTTTTGGATTCCGGTTGTAATTTTAATTTTATTCCTTTTTGTTGTACGAACATAAAAAAATGAAAAGATATTGCGTGCTGGTAATTATATTTGTAGCTTAAGTTGTTAAAAATATTTTGCTATTTTTTTTTATTTTTGTCAGGAAATAGTGATTGTGATCTTAACAGATGAATACTTCATTGTAAGGATTACTTAAGGTTTTAAAATGTATTTCTAAGGGATCCTTTGAGGGAGAAATAAATGTCAAATCTGCTGAACTTTGGTTAAAAGGCTTGAGGGAAGAGACTGAGAAGAAATCTTAAAAGTTTTATAATAAAAAGCTTGTATAATCTGGTCATATAAAAAAAGAATATTTAAAGCTAATATTCAGATAAAATACATAAAGGTTTATATGTAGACAACTTTATTTAAATGCATATATATGATCATAAAGTTAGTATTTTGGTATTTCAAAATCCATTTCATTACCAATATAAACTAGACATTTTTATTAAAAATATTCTTAAATATTTCAATTCTTCTCATTTAAAACACTACTTCCGGTTTCCTTGTCCTCTCATTATTATTATTTTCTTTACTTAGTAGTATTGAATGAAAACTTAAGGCATAAATAAGCGTTGTATAAATGTTTTCTTTTAAAATGTTCTCTTCAAAAAAGTAAAAAAAGAACAGCAAATGTTTATGCAAAAATGAATTATGGTTAAAGTTTAAAATGTCGAAACAGATAAAACTTAAATTTTCTTCTACACTTTTTTTGCTGTTATAGCAAAAAAAAAACTGTTTTTCATTTTCTTTTTAAAAGCGTGTTTTTCTTTAGTATTTTAGTTCAGGTTTAAGATTTATTCAAAATAAATTATCTTTTTCCTTGTTAAGCATTAAGAAAGTAAGATAAGAATATATATAAACAAAACTTCTGGATAGGGTCGACTTTTAGTTATTTTTTTAATTTACACAAAAAGTTATTTAAGGAATTAATGTAAGTTTGTAGATTTGCTTGAAAGAAACAGACAGTATTTATAAAATTTGTCTGTTTTTGATTTCAACTCATTAATCAGAGTATACTGCTATATGACATCATAGGCCTCTAGTTTTATATGGTTTTGAGAAAAATTACAAAAAGTAAATATATATTAAAATTTGTATATTAAAAGGTCCACTTCTCATATAGCGATTAATATTCTTTCAATCGATTGTTACGAACATCAGCACGAACCACCAAAATTCTCCTCAAACATAAAATATAAAATAATTATATTTTTATTAAATTCTAGATAGATGAATCGATATTGGAGGAAGGGGAAAGACAGAAATTGTTATTACATCCTACAAAACTTAGCTAATAGACATTTAAGTCCTATCGACAGATAAGCTTTACGTCATTAAACCTGGGAACGGATAGTATGATTAAAATTAATATACCAGCCAAAGACCTTAAATACTTACTTATAAGCAGCATGCTTATAAAAAATGGCGATCGGTGGAAACCGAATGAATCCTTCGATAGCAAACTGTTAACACTGAATGTATGCATTGACATCGAAGTCGGCTTCAATAACATGCACACTGACACTCTTATCCAATCCTTAAACCAGTTTTATGTTGACTGGGTGCTCCGTAACTGGATCAACTAAGGAACAGATTGATATATACAGATTGGTATACCACATGTTAGTAATTTATCAAATTTACCGTGTGTTACAATGATGAATCTAAATTACTTGTGTCGAAGAGCTGAGGAGGCTCTTAATACGGCCTTTTCAAAAGAAATGCAAAAATTTCTAAGTATACTCAACCTTGTAAATGAAGCAAAAAGATACCGATGACAGACAATGTTAAGTACTTAGGAGCATCCTTGGCCGGAAAATAAAATAGAGATACCACATAGAAGATAGTACCAACAAGGCACATCATTGCTGGGTAATATGTAGGAAAACTATAAACATGAAATGGTCTAGTACAAATACTCGTGAGAATCCGGGATGCAAAAGGGGCCAAGATTGGATTATGATATAAATATACCAACATCCAAAAGCAACAAGGGCAATAACGGTGATAATATCAAAACTAAATACTCTTCTAGAGGTATGGTTTACATTATATGGGTACAAGGCCACTGTACAATAGTCGACAACGACAGGGCGAATGTATTCGTTTTAAAGAGAAGAGAAGAGAACAGAGAGAGCCACACAGGGAAATAATGAAATGGTGG
Source organism: Lucilia cuprina (assembly GCF_022045245.1). Lineage (NCBI taxonomy): Eukaryota > Metazoa > Arthropoda > Insecta > Diptera > Calliphoridae > Lucilia > Lucilia cuprina. Next base: position 80,528,646 of record NC_060952.1, read on the forward strand.
GTACGATGATACATATTCTGTGTGAACACACATGATTACGAGCACAGCTATACAAGACTGGATGCACGTATTCGGAATGTGGAGTATGTAAAATTGAAAAATAAACTCTGAACACCATAAGACCACTTGGACTAATGAAACGGTGCATACGGTGGTACAAAAACTGAGTGAACATACAAGATTACGGCAACAGCAGATTCTGCGAATGTTGAACATGTGAAGAGGACAGAAAAACTCTGGAGCACTCTCATCTTTTTTGATTCAAGTATCTTGGAATAATATCATTCCGGAAATTAAATTTCCCTAGAAAATTGATTTAAAATTCTTTGGAATGGCGTACAGGAATCTGTTTTCTGAACATTGAAAAATATAACACAATTAGTGAAAATTTTGTTACTAAGGAATAATTTATTATGAAAATTAAAGCACAGGTACAATTGTGTATTTCTTAGACTTTGATGTAGTATTCATCCTTCTATTAAACTAAACTATTAAATTCTTTAAAATTTATTCCCTAATAATGTTTATGGTTTTAACTTTAGCTATTAATTTTTAACAAAAATTCTCAAAATATTGCCAATATTATTAAGTATCTATTTTTTAAATAAAATTAGTTTTAAACTATGAAAATAACATGAAATTTTTAAGCTTGTAACATCTGTTTTTTCCCATCTCTCATATAAAATAAAAGTTTTTTCTATAATTTTTTTTTTTTTTGCAGCAAATATGATGGTAATTTTTCTTTTTAGTTTCTTTTTTTCCTTTATTTTTTGCTCAGAGTGATGATAATAGTAAATTTTATAGGTAGGAAGAGGATGAAGAAAAAAGATGTATTGAGTTCTTAAGCCTTACAGGATAAAAAATGCATTTGGCGATAACTACTGAAATAAAGCGGAAGGCGGATGTAATAGAGAACATTTTACATAAACATTGAACGTGCAAATTTTTTTAGAAACCGATTTGCGCTTATAAGGAGCCATAAAGTATTTAGTAGAATTACCTTGAGAGTTAAAGGAATGTGTTTTCGTTTTTACCGTAACTAAAGGAATTCACAAAATAATCTATGAAAAAAAAGCATTAAGTACTTAAAATGTATTAACGTTGTAGCAGTAGAATTTCAAAGTTTGGATTATTTATCAATACAAATTTTTGACTGAAAACAAATTTTAAGAAATTTATAATAATTGCTTCATATAAACCTGTTGGAATAGATTTAACTATAATAATTTAATTCTAGATACTACTAGTGCAGAATAGTTTTTATGATATAAGAACACTTAAACAAATTTGAAAAATTGCCAAAGTTATTTTCCAAGTTTTGCTCCTTCTAATACCAGTTATTATTTTGTCGAAAATATGAACTCCAAAGTTTTTTATTTTTCCATCACATATACATACATATAAACTTTTATGGTATACAATTTTATAAATATTTAAAGATATTATAAAAAATATATATTTTTCTTTTATAAATTTATTATATTTGTGCTTGTTATTTGCAAAGTTGTTATTCTATAAAGTGTAAGTAGAAAAATATAAAAATAATTAAAAAACTAGTTGAATTTTTAAGTACAAAATATTGATGAGTTAACATTTTGTTTAGCTCAATAAATAGCTAAATTATATGCTAGTTATCGAATTTTGTCAGTCGGTAATTGACTCATATATAGTTATAATACAAGCTACAGAGTATCACTTATCAAGTCGTTTTAACGTTGACCGACTAGTTAAGTTATGGTCCGTTTATCTAGCTCAACTATTGTCTATATAAATTTTTAACTCAAATACATACCGTAGTTGTTGAAATAACTTGAGCAAGTTTGACACTTAACAAACATATCCTGGACGAATCCTGTTCATTATGACTAAATTCAGTTTGTAATAACTTTTCTCGTATTTCCATTAGATTTAATATATTTTAAAAGTAATAATAAAAAATGCCAAAATTATATATGTATATGTACTACAAAACCAGTTAAATTTTATAACCTTAACTTTAGACATTTTCCAAAAAGTTAAATATTTTTATACACAAAAAACAAAAATAATAAACACACACATACACATGCAACGTTTTAACTCATAAATTCTACTCAAATCAGATTTAATTGCATTTTAATATAGAATTTTATAAAAATTGCTAATAGAATTTTATAGTTTTACCTTGATGCTATATGCCACAACTTGATTATAAAATTACATTTAAATTTATAATAATATTACTATTATTATTATTTGCATGGTAAAAATTTTTTATATGCTAACATAGATGTATATTTATTTAATATGTGGTGGTTTACTAACATTAAAACTATAATCATCACAATATACTAAGAAAATATTATTAGTATAATTTCTATGAAAAGATTATAGAAATATTCTATCTCTCTCCTACTAACATATTCACATAGCCAAACACATAAAGTAAAATGAAAGGAAATCAGCAATAAACACTTTCACACTTTTAATAACATATTTCCTGTTTTTATAGTTGGTCTTCTTACGATTTTCCTGCCATTTAACTTGAAAAGCTTAAAGCAAAGCCATCATCATTTTTGCATGCATATGTAAGTATTCGTAAATTTTTATGGCTTTTTGGCTTATTTCTGTTTAAGATTCTTGTCTGTTGTATGTTCACAGTACAAAAATGTATTTGGCTGGTATGCGAGCTCGAATATGTATGTGTTTGCAAAATAACTGTATCAAAGGTTTTTATGACGCCGTTAATAGTTTATATTGTACTGTAGCAAACACATATGGAAATAATAACCTTAAGATATTAAAGATGCATTTATTCTATTTATATTTTTTTTTTGTCCTTTTAAGATTTTATTTTGCGTAAGTATTATCATATTCATGTCAATATCCGTTAAGGTGTATGTTGGAATATGGCTCTGGTGGTACCGGAAATTTAATACAAACATAATGGAATTTATAGGAAGTTTTACTGTTAACCTTTATGGAGATTTTATTAAAAATATTGCAGCACATATAAAAATAAATTTTAATCGCTAACACATGATGTGCTCTATATGGAGAGAAATCTTTTATCACTAGCTTGAGATGTTTTCTATACAAAAAATGCATCAATTGCTAGCTCAAGATTTTCTGTATAGAACACTCAAGAAGTTTAATATAAAGATAAAGCATCTATCGCTAACTCAAAATATACTCTATATGAAGAAAGTATTTATCTTTAACGCAAGATGTGATGTATAGAATGAAATTGTCTATCGCCTGCACAACATATTTTGCTTTCATAGAAATCATCTATCGATAGCATAAAATATTTTATCTGTTGGTAGCTCAAGAAATTCTCTATGCAAAGGAAGAACTAATTGCTAACTGAAGAACTTCCCCATACAGAGAAGGCTTATGTATATATAGCTCAAGATGTTCTCTATAGAAATTATTGATCATGAAAAAATTATATATTTGGAGAAAGCATCTGCCACTAGTTCAAGTTATCTCTAAAGAGATGACTGATCATAGAAAGAAGTATATGTTTAGAGAAAGTAGCTATCAATATCTCAAGTTATTCTTTATACTGACATAACTAGTTTAGAATTTTCTCCATAATATTACAATCCTAAAAAAACACAAGATAAAATAGTACTTTTCTTAAAAATTAAAAAAAAAAAATTATATACAAAAAACGTCGGTTAATAATTTGCCCAATTTTGAATTGTACATATGAGTTAAAAAAGAAAACGAAATATTTCTTGGAAAACTACCGACTCATTAGTGTATCTTTTAAAACAATGTTATTCTCATTTCATTTAATTACTTAATATATATTCATTAAGATGCCCTCGTTTGAATAAAGCAAAATTAGGGTATCAATGTTCTCAACTAAAGTTTAAGTTTACTATATGGTTTTTCAAAATTTTTGTCCTGATGTTAATATTTGGTGGGCTTGGTCAATGGTTAGAATAGTCAAGAAGGGCCTGAAATCCTTTGGAGGAAAGTTTAAAATATTTAAATAAAATATAAAACATATCGAATTTCGAAAAACTGAATACCCTGTTTCGGTAAAATAATATGAAGTTAATAATGTAATAATTTCAATTAATTACATTAATTATTAGTAAACAAATAAAAAAATCCAAATATAGAAAGATATGTAATAATTTTGGAATCGTATTGTAAATGGAGATATGTCATTGAAAAAGCCTTTCAAAGACCTTTCATATGATACAAAATTTGCTTATAGTTTTTTTTGACAGATGTATCAAAAATATTTTATAATCTTTAACAAGGATCCTTTGATACTGCTCACTAAATATTGAAGTCAGGACAAAAAATTTGAGAAATAGTATCTTATAATGAACTAAGTTTTAATTTTTTGTAAATTCTCAGATAATTTTAGGGACCATACGAAAGTAAATACATATTTATATATATATATAAATAGATATATATATATATATATATATATATATATATATATAATAATATATATAATCATATATATATTATATAATATATATATTATATATATATATATATATATTATATATATATATATATATATAGTATATAAATATATATAATTTATCTTCATGTTAATTAAATTAATTAACTAAAACTCTTCTTAAGTATGAAAAGTTTCGTCTTTTAATTTCATGTAATATGTATTAAGATAATATTATGCCAACAAAAATTTCATGTTCTAAAGCATGTTGTTTTTAATTATGTTTCTTTGGTTTTTAGTTTCACTTGGCTTTTGTTTTTTTTATTCTTCCATCAATATGCCAAAATGCTGTAACGTTTTTTTTACCACAACTAATTAACAGTTTTTGGTTTTGTTATTTCTTTGTTGTGCAAGATTTTTGTTATCTTCAAAATACTAGAATTTTCTCGTCTTTAGTTGCTTTCATTAATGATCATCATTGGAAAACTTTAGCAATTTCATGTTTATTAAGTTCAATGCAGTTTTGTTGGCTATTTATACTCTCGTTTTTTGCCACTTCATTGGTTATTTTCCAACATAGATTTAGACTATATATAAAAATACATAGATATGAACTTATATAAGATAATCCCTTGGAGTGAAGTTAACACGCAATTTGGAAACCATGCAAGGGTTAGTCTAATGCTAAAAAGTTATATATAGTTTGAGTATAACATAGAAAAAAAATTAAAACACGTCAGTAAAATGTGAGCAATCCAAAGGGGAACTTGTTGTTCTATCACTTTTATTCTCTTTTAATCGAAGTGATAATTACATTACTATTGTTATTATCATCTAACAACAAACAAAAACTTAACAACGAAATTCAATTTTCATTTTATGGTTTAGTACGTACCTTAGCATTTGTTTGTCTGACTTTATGAGGTTTTCATATCATGCATGCATTTGGAAGATTATAGTTTTTTCAGTTAAGTGTTTTGAACTGTAATTAAAAAAATAAACAAGTTATTTTAATTGAAATTTGTATTGCTTTAAGATTTAATTATATCGTTATGATAGATATCAAACTATAATAAAAGATATTATATATTAAGTAGTAATTAAGTTATAAATATTGTTTAAAGCACGTACATATCTAGACAAAATAATTATTTTAAATAAATAGTCTTTTGAATTCTTATATATTACTTTAAAGTTTTACAAAATGTGTAATGGGGTTATTAAGTTTATACAATTTTTTAAAAGTTTGAAATCGACCTTATCTATTCTATAGAGAGTGTTAAAAAGTACATTGAAAAATCACCTTTACCCAAGTGTTGCAAATACGGCAAATTAATTTCAGTTTTCGATATTTACTCTAAACTAAATTTTAATTTTTTTAATATAAAATCAGAAGAGTTTAACTTTTACAGAGAGAACTCAAATAAGTTAATTATACTATTAAAAATTTTGTAATTTTTTTTTATTTTGCAATTATAATCAGATTTATTATCAAAAATAATTTAGTTTTCATCAAGCTCTTTTATACAAGCATATGTATGTACAACAGGTGGTATGAGTAATAAATAATTTGTACTTATTTTTTCACAAGTATACGTATGATCTTGAATATATTTTTATACCCACAATAAAAAAATTAAATATTGATCATAGACCTACAAAGGTATATTTTGGGTCCTAATTAAATTTTAAGACAATCTAGTCTGTCCGTCTGTCTGTTTGATAAAGGTACGATAGAGTCCGAACGGAAAGAGCTACAGAGTTTAAATTTTACACAAATAATCTCTATAGCTGTGTTTGTTTGTTTGGTATTGAAAACAGGCTGCCTTTCCAAAAAAAGGCTTAACAGACACAAATGTTTTAAAAATGTGATTTTACGATTAAATTCAACATAAATAAGTCTCATATGAGTCAAATTATCGCCCCATAATTTTATGTGTATCTGTCATTATTGACCCTTATATGTATATGATCCCCACCAAAAACAACTTTAACGCCTATACTGGCTTTAATCACGAGTTAAGCGCTGGCATTTGATATACACAATTAAGTTTCATACGGGCAAAAATCTATCTATCGAATTTTATGAGGAACGGTCCCAATAAAGTCCCCTCGGAAAATGAATCTAACGCGAGTGGTTTTAAAATACGAGTATAGCTCTGAAACTGGACACAAGTAAGTTTCTAATTAACACAAATCTTGAGGACACTCGGTCCTCAAGTGTCCATTCCCCCTTCAGAAATTGACTTTAAAGCGCATTTCTGGCTTAAGAATAAGAGTATAGCTAAGAAATTCGATACACAGAAGTATATTTCTTTCTCATAATAGTATCAACCTAAGTTTATAGGAGAGCATTAATTAGCTGCATACGATTTGATGGTGGTATATAAAATTTAGCATATTCAAATGTAAATAACACTCTTACTTTAAGAAAAATTGACAGGAATTTCATTAGTGATTTTTGCATCTTTTATATTATTTAGATTCTAAAATTTGTTTATCTGGGAAACTAAAAAGCTAGAGAAATGTTGTACTGGTAACTTGATTATCAATGCAAATTTTTAGGTAAATAATGGAAGTTAGAAAGTCTTATAACAATAAAACACTAAAATCTTTATATATGGGAAACTTTAATAGCTATTGTTAAAAAAGTAAAGTATATTTATGTCGAATAAATTTCAAGTGAACTTCAAAAGTTTGACAAATATTTTGCTTTCAAAAAACAAAGAGACAAAATGGTTACATGGAATTGAACTCATATATATGTTTTATAAGTAAGTTTTTTTTGGGTTCAAAAACATTTCCTAAAGATGACCTTATATGGGAAGTAAGCGGCAAAAATTGAGTTCCCATAAAACTTGTTAATATAGAATTTCGTTGCAATACTCGCATTTCGAAGGCGGTAGGATTAATTATTATCAAATTTAACTAAGAGATTTTAGTTTTGACATAACTTGTTTATAACCTATTTACTGGCATTTTTATGCAAATAATGAATACTTTGGAGGTGACCGTATATGAATGTAAACTTAATTGTCTTATAAAAGCAGAAATATTTCAATTCCTATAAAATTTGTTTATGTAGAACTTCGATGCTATAATAGTAAGAATTTATATTCGCAACATAATCATTCAATCGTAAAATCTGATACTCTTACAATGACACTCTGTTGTGTTGACCTCAATAAAAACAATCCAATTTGCTATTTCTAATTACAAAATTGCTTTCAATCATACATTATCATACTGACTTCTTAGCCATTCATTCTCAATTTAACTAATACTGCCTTTAACTATTTAATTTCTATAGATTTTTTTCTACGTTCTTTATCAATTGAATAAATTAAATATCGAAGACGTGTGTGGACACAATTTTTTTTTGTCTATATAATATACATAACTGGAATAATGAATGGTTTTCTATTGAATACTATATATAATTTAATTATATAAATAAAAGTGTGTGTTTGATCAAATCCCGTTTATTTGTTTGGTTGTTAGACTAACCAATGGCTACTTTTACTTTGTGGTCATTTTCAAATAAATATTCTATGTGAATGTGTTGAATTCATGTTTTTGTTTGCGATATTTTTCCATTTCAGTTGACATGGGTGTTTAAGCAGACAAATAAAAGAAACCATACATATATTTATACAAAAAAACCATCATATATGCCATTGTTTGTGTATTTACTCTACAACAACAATAGTATACTTGTTCCTTTTTTAGCTTTTAGCTTGGTTTGTTTACCATTGTATAAATGTATATATGTATATACATGGATGAATGTAGTTTTTTTGTAGGTATTGTGTTTACGTTTTAAGCCAAGATAAAAATCATAAGCAAACCATTAGATTGTTTTCTCTTCGATTGACGTGACATGTTAATGAATGGTTTCTCACATAAAATACACATACAAGAAAATTTATATATGTATGTGTGTACATGCACATGAATACAAAGACAAAATCTTACATTTACAACCATACAAACGTAGTAAATACACGTATTATGAGCCTTTTGTAATTTCATTTTTTTTTACTTTTTATTATAACGATCGGATTTGTATGATTATACACTGGGTGTAAAATGAGCCAGATCAACTGATATTATATTTGCTAATGTACGAATTTTATGTTAAAATTTATTTTGGAAAACTGGATTATGATAAATTGAGTATTAGTGATATATTGTCGTAGTTAAAGCAACCAAAAAATTTTTCTCAGCGTATATTTTTATGTAAGTATTTAAGTATGTATGTGTTTTTGTAATTTAGTAGTCTTATTGTAATGGTTGAACAAGTTCTTCCTACTTTTCTTTTATTCATGTTATTCTCTTGTAGTTTCTTTTTACTAAGTTTTCATTTAGTTTTTTTTTTCTACTTTTCCTTTACTTAGGTAATTTTGTCAAGCAAATGTATAATTTTCTATAGTCCTGCTCATTCATATCATTGTTCTTATTGTTGTTGTTTTTTGTTATTGAGTTTGGTTATTTTCTTGTTGTAAGGTCTTAAGGATAAGTGAGGTCCGAATTTGATTTAACAACAAAAAGCATTTTGTAACAATTATTTGTGGGTAGAAATAAATGGAAAAACGTGACAGCCTGAGTATGGGGAAAATTATATGTAACTTTGTATAGAATTTTGTTATGTGAAGGATAGTACGTAAACACCCATTGACATTTTTAATAAAAATGCTTAGATATTGTACTCTAATTTAAGATTTATATGTTATATTCAATATCATCAGATGGAGGGAGGGAGTTATTGGAAATTGGAAAGTCATCACTTGAAGTTTAAATTAAATTTTAATTTACAAATATGTATTTTCTTCATTTTTTATTGTTATTTCTTAACCCAAAATATGACAATAATTTATTGAAGAAGTCTTTACAACATTTTTTGTGGAAGGATCATTTATGAACCGATCATCGTAAAATCTTGAAGAATGATGTTGATTCATACAAATCATATTTATGTCAAATTTAATCACTGTATTCGCATTTTTAAGCCAGTAATGATAATCATCGTTGGATTTGGAAGAGAAATTTTAGCTCATACAAATGAGCGTCAAAGTCCGATAGACCCTCACCCAAAGTATAACAAGAAATTAAAAATTGTCAAAATATTCAAATATTTACCCTACTTTTTTTTACAGAGTTTTAATTTAATTATTGAAAATTCGAACATTTTTAAATTTTTAACTTTTTTTTTATAAAACTCTGTGTGTTTAGAATGCACCATTACACATACATTTTTTAATAACACATATTTAGAGTTAGATTCTTTTTCACTAACACATGCTTAGAATTAGGTACTGCTGTCAAAGAGTCGGACTACTTGTTATACTTTGCCCTCACCCATAAAATTTTGTAGAACGATTTTGGTTTATACAAATAATATTCATAAGAAATTCATACAAGAATTTCATCAAACTACTCGTTTTTTTAAGCCATTAATGTAATTTTCTTATGGGGGTAGGGTCAAATATGGACCGATCCCAACAGTAACCAGCATAATAGTAATTTCTAAAGGAGACCTTCTATGGGGGATTTTGTTTACGAAATTACGTGGCATTTGTTTCAAAAACAATCAATTTGTGAATATTTGAAGCTTTTTACACAATATTTCGGGGATATATTTGTATGGGGCCCATGTGAAAACATTTCTGGTTAATAGAGAATATTTTGGGAAAATTTCATCTCCAGATCTCTTTTTTGTGGATGCTAACAGAAAGACGGACGGACACAGCAAGATCGTCTTAAATTGAGGTCTTACAATATTTCGATGTGTTACACACGGAATGAAAAAATCAACCAGACGTTATTTGTATCCCTTATATTAAAATTATGCTTAAACAGTCAAACGGACGGACAGACAATGCAATAAGGACCGAGAATATCGGTATAAAATTCGTAAAAATCTTATGTTTTATGCGTTAATATATATAAACTACACTGATAATTTTTTTCGAATTGGTTATATCACCTATATAAGGCCTTTATCCAAAAATCGCTGGAATACCAATAACTAATTAAGAAATAAAGATATTTGAATTGTGTTCGACATAAATATGGTTTGCTTATACACATGTATAAGATTACACCAATTTTTTCGCAATAGGTCCGTAATAGTCATATCGGTCTTATAGGAAACACTTACAAAAGTCGCATATTTCATTGATGAAAAAAGATATTGGAATAAAATTCCTTTTAAAAAGTTGTTTGCCAAAAATTTCTTGGAGGAACATATTTTATTATTTCCTAGAGTTTGTGTAAAGTTAAATTTTATATAAATTTAAAAAATAAATACTGTTTTTTAAAATTAATCAAAAAGTTGGGTGCTGAAATTTAAAACTTAAAATTAAACAGCTATGAGGAAATAAAATATATAAATACATGTTTTTCTATAAACATTAAACAATTGTTATTGAAAAAATAGTAATTCATACAGAAACAAATCAATTTGAAAGAAAATGTAATTACATTTCCTTAAAAGATACAAAGTTCTATCTACTTTTCAAAGTAACTACAATAGAATGTATGAAGAAAAAGCGCAAACAAAATGAAAAACAATGTTTAAAAAGTAAATATTGAATCAGTTGCCAATTAACTTTTACACACAATACCTATGTACATTAAAAAAAATTGTTAAAAAAAAAAAAAAAAAAGAATTCAACAAAATATTTTGTTGCGAATGAAAGTAAGTAAAAGTAGTAAAAGGGTTATCTTTAGATACTTGTTAATATTGGCACAAAACTATGGAAGCATAAAAACACGTACAACAATATGTGGGTTACGCTAAGCAATTTCCGGCTACTTCTTAATATGGCTCCTGTACAAGAAGAAATATAGAAAAACAACCATTTTAGCTGGCAAACCACATCAATACATTGAAATATTTTATTTTTTTCCAATTTTCTTTTTTGCTTTTAACTAAAATAAAGTCTTTAAATCCTATTTAAGGTGTATTAAAGTGAAAACCTATTTTTACTGCATTCTCTTCTTACTTTAGACTATATTTAGTATAACAAACAATCACATATACTCTGTACATATACAATATCTGTCCTTCAGGAGAAAAAAAGGATTTGTTTGTTGTTGTTGTCGTTCTTACGGTTGGTAGATATAAAAATAAAAAAAAGAAAACAATATGAATGTTTACGAAAAAAAAAGAGTTGCCCTTTTTCCAATTCACTGCATGTATAGAGTTGAAAGTTTTTTTTTTTTCATTTGAATTTTAGCTGTTTCCTTACAATAACGTTGGCAAAAAATCAAAAGGGAATACATGGATTTTGTTAGTGTTTTTTTAACCTATGCATTGGTTTTGTTTTCCTCTTCTATAGTAATTTTCACAAATTATTGTAATAATTCAAAGTAACTAATAGAATCCGTACAACCTTTCTCCATTATATTATATTTACATGTGGTTATTTCAAAAACATTTTTCACTTTTTTGTCAGACTTAAACGTTTTACATCAAACTTTTCTTTTATAGATTTAGAAAATTGGTTAAGTTCATATCATAATCAATTTGACTTTAGTATATAAAAATGAGATCTAAATATCTTTTGTAATGTTAAATGTTATTTCCTGCTTTAACCAGTATGTATGTATTTTTTTTCTTTAAAAGACAAAGCCATATATTTCATCATAAACGACCTGCAGAAGTTTTCTTTCAAAAAAAGTTTAAACAAAAACTATGGAAGCTTAAAATATTTTCGCCATAACTCTATGATTGATTCTTGTGTAGTAAATTTCTTGCAAAGTAAATAACTGTTTGTCGTTTATCCATGAGATACATGCCTTGCTATAGCCTAAATATATTAAATTTTTCTTAAAATGAATAATGTATAACAGCGTAAAAAATCTTTGCTAACGATATTCGCATATAAGAACATTTTATATATATTTTTTATATCTATCATTTTTTTCAACATTAAAGTTCCAGTTTACAAGAATATGTATATATGTGTAATAAAAAAAATATAACACACAAACACATCATACATACATACATAGTAGATGAACATCATATCAGCAAAAACGAAATCCTGGTACACATTTTCAATGGTAGTAAATGAAATCAGATTTCAAAGTTCAGCCAAGTGTATGTTTTCGTGTTGCAAACAGCATCTGTTTAGCTTTGAAATTTGGTAGCAAAAAAAAAAACTAAGTATATATAAAACTAAAAGTAAAAAAATTACACATAAATAAAAAAATATGTATTAAAGCAAAATATAACCTTATTGTAAAATTAAGCAACAAGTTGCAAAATATTTTAAAGAAAAAGTTTACTGAAACTTAATTTAATGGAATTCAGAGTATAATTGCAAATGATGTTCTAGATTTAGTTAATGAGAATATCGGGTAAGAACAGGCTTTAACGAGTTTATAGTGGCATATGCTCTCAATTGAAAATTGATCTAGATCAACAGACTAACAAACGTCCTATATAAACTTAGCAACTATTATGGGAAGGCTATTCATCTGTCTGCGTATCCATTTAAACCTTGTACACTACAGGTGTAATTGACCTACCCCCATATAATGTACCCATCAAAAAATCATCTCTATCAATTTTTATGAGTATCAGTCCATAATGACACCACGCCATATAAATTCCGCCCCAGAAAATGACGAAAAATACGAATACCGCAATGCAACTCGACATAAAACAATTTTGTTTTAAAATCTCTCTACTATATTCCATGACTTTAATTCTCCTTAATGGCTTCAAATTTCGATGGAATTTTAAACAAATAAGGAACTGAAATCTTCAATGTAAGTATGTATGTATAAATAACCCTACTCCCTATAAAAATTAGCACTGTCAATAGTAAAACCCCCATTAATGGCCATCTTTCAAATGTTACCCTGATGTTCTCATTAATATCGATATATAATAAAATATTCAAAATATCAAAGTTCATTTATATGGCAGTGATTTGATGGTGGGTATAAAAGATTAGGCATAGCCGAATATAACATTCTTACTTGTTTGTACTGGAATCTTTTGAGTTAAATTAATTTTATTTTGAAGTTAATTGACAAATTGGTGTAATTTATTTATTTATATTAATATTATTTGAATCAAATTCTAAAATACTACAACTTCACTTCCTAATCACTTTCAAAAAAAAATAACATAAGAATCCAAATAAAAAGAACATCCCTCCTATAACAAGCCTGTGTTAAAATAATGACTTTCTTAGGTCTTTTTCAGTGCTTCCATGGAATAAAATCTACTTCTTTTTCGCGTCTTTGGAATTTTTTTTGCTGGCTAGTTTATTGTTAATTATACTGCCTACTTACATAACTATCGGGCCTTATTTGGTTCCAGCCCACCATTTAGCTCAAGTATACTACTTACTATTGTGGTCTTTTTCAGCCACTGGGTAATTGTCAGTAAATACTTACCAACGCTCATTGTGCATCTTACTCGCAGATGGCTTTTACGTACTTTAGCTATCCAATCTCTGTCCATTGCTATCCCTACGCATAACTCTTATAACGTAACTTCCGTTACAAACACGCTGATGGTCTCTGTTGAGTTGGCAACAGCACCTTGATACGTAACCGGTAGACCATAGTACGAATACAGAGACCACACTGTTTTAAATTTGTTATAAACAGAGTTATCTGTGAACAAACCTGGATAAAAGAGGAAAATTCAATGGTATTACTTATATAAGATACCTTTCATATATCGTCTATCAACACAGAAAACTTCTCATTCATATGACCTAGCAAATCTTTACATACCCGGTAAGTAGGCAAGTAATATTGGAGAAAAGTGTAAGTAGTTACATTTTGGGTAAATAACTACTTATTTTTGTTCGACAATGACCAAAAAATAACTTGTTTCAAATCTGCTTACCAGACTTTTCCGGATTTAAAACTAGTTTTACAATTATTTCTCATGTTTGCTATTCTATTCTCTTACTAAATGTCCCAATTAAAAATAGTTTTATCATTATATCCAGAATGGTTTTCACACAAATGTAAATATCAAAAATTCTTGAAAAAACTTCCAAAATCGACTCCGGTTAGAAACACTAACTAATTCCTTATTAGACATACGCTATAGACAATTGACTACAAATTCCATTCAAAAAAATTAATTTATTTTGTTGATAACGAGAACTCATTACCAAGTAATGTATGTAATAACTACATATCCTACAATACTCATTACCAAAATCTGAAAATATTTTACTGGGGACACACTCATAGAGAACAACCTCCGACACACTCACTCTAGGTATACGAGCTGGCCCGACTCAGACATTCATTCTGTATCATATGCATTTAACACCAACTCATTTCCAACGCTTAGCCGTACAGTCACTCTTCTAGGGGTTATCTGTTGTAATTCGGCAACAGCGCCAAACTTGTCACCGTGCATCAGTATTTTTACCGCAACTCACTCTTCCCGCGAATTTGGACTTAAACCGCAGCCACTACGTGAATGTCGAAGGAATTGTGTGGTTCTCTGGTTCGACCCCATGCCAAATAATTACAAGCAATATCCGAAGAGTGAATTAACTAGTTTATAGTCACGGCAGATTAGAGGTGGCACTGCTTTACTCCGGGATTGTAATATACTAAAATTATGGTCTTTTAACAAGAAACATGCGTCGGGGTTGGCTTCTTTCAGTAAATCAATTTTTATTAGTTAATAATTTGGAACCAAAGTTCCATTTTAAAGTTTTGGAACTTTTGGAACTTTGGATGAAATATTGCTGAAGTTTTTAATATTATTTCTTTGAACCAGAGCAAACGAAGTAAAAAAACCAATATGCCATACATCCTTTTTGATAGTGATATAAAAATATATATGTACATACGTTTAGGTTTCCTACAAAACGTAAAGATATTTTTGGAAAATTTTTGTCTAATAATTTCATAAACCTACTACAAAATGTATAACATTAACGTACTTTTTAGAAATAAAGCCCAAAGATAATAATTTCAAATCTAAACTTGAAATATGTATGCGCATAAATAATTATAAATTCTATTTTCTATGAAGCTCTAAGCAATTTCTATGAATTTCTATTAAAATATTAAATTGTACTCTGTTGTATTTATCCCAAATGTATTAAATAATCCATGTGTCTCTGTAATTGAATGTGCTTTGAGTTGCAAACAACTTCAAAGGATTCATATTTGTTTTTAAAAATATGGTTAACAAGAGACTACGTACATAATTCATAGCTCGGCAGTTCGGAGTGGCTGTTTCAAACAATGTATTCATTTGGAGTTATATTATTCACTATTTGACCAGCTTTTTAAAAGAAGACTAAGAGAAAATTGATTTCTATATTGTTTAGGGCACAGACATAACTATTGACTTCATGTTCTATTCACAAGAACTTTTTGTGTAAGAAATAATGTCTGTCAACAATAGAATCTTGAGACACATACGGTCTTAAAAAGATTCGCAGACTTTTTGAAAAACTGCAAGTTTGCATTAATAAATTAATGTATTTGTCTGTGTGTTATGATTATATCATACACATATAAAGCCTTAAGTGATACACTGCACATAATTACATTTCAATTTAATGGATATAAATATACAAAATTTAAGTGCATGTATAGTTGTATAGTTCTAAGTTTTGTATAATAACAAATTCAGCAAGAACTTTTTATTAGAAACAAAAAAAAACATTTTTAATTAATGAAAGTGTTCTTGATTTATATCAAATCTGACAAATCAACACATACAACTAACTAGTTAATTGAAGTTAATTTTACCACAGATTTAATTAATTAAATTTCAAAATTGCAGAAATAATATACTCATAATCACATTTTAATTCTATTTTCTGGAAATGCTCTGCTGATTTTGTCTATATTATATTTTAATTGAAGTTTATTTTCCAAGTTTCATTGTGCCTTTAATAGACAGAAAGTGATGGAAGTTAGATCGTATGTTTCATTTACCTTTAACAATGATAACAATGACATTCTGTTTTCTGTATGTCTCTCTGTCTGTCTACTGATGACTACCCAGGTATACATTATTAGTAAATGAAGAAATCGGTGTAAAATTGGTCAATATGGTCTTTAAAATACATATAAGCACACTGCGAAAATTGTTTTCTCTCGGTCTATAATTGGTCGTAGCTTCCATAAATGGTCAACTTCCGAAAATCACTTAAATAATTTAAGTTAAATATAAGTTACTAATTTATTTAGAAATTAATAGTTTATTACATAAATAACAGAGATAGAAAATAATAATTATTTTTGAATGTTGAAATAAAAAAAGCAACCACAAGAGAGAACAACATCAAATATACCATTTTGATCGCCACGAACTAAATTTTAAGAATATGTCATACCCTAATAATACCGTCCGATAGAAAGAGGACCGCTATAAATTCAAGGGAAAAAATTTGCGTTTTTAGTTTTTCTTTTCGTGATCCTGTGTCTTTTCAAAAGGACTTCAAAGTTTTAAAAAGTATATTTTTCAAAAAAATATTTTTAAATATTTTTACTAATCAAACAATGTCAAATTTGGTGTAAAGCAAACAAGTAGCGTTGGGAAATATTTTGTATTATTTTTATTTTATACCGTTAGGATGAAAATCTGTCAAAAATGTCTTTTAAAATTCTTATTCTTAAAAATCTATTAAAATTTTCAATATTATTTTTTTCAAAAAAAAATATTGAAAGATTTTTTTATAATTCTTTTGATCCTAACAGAATGAACTAAAAATAATACAAAATATTTTACAATCTTTTTTAAAATTCTTATTCTTAAAAACCTATTAAAATTTTCAATATTAGTTTTTCAAAAAAACATTGAAAATTTATACATCTTTTGATCCTAACAGAATAAACTCAAAATAATACAAAATATTTTACAACTATTTTTGTTAGCTTAAACCAAATTTGTCAATGTTTGATCAGTAGAAATGTTTTGAAATATTTTTTTGAAAAATGTACTTCTTAAAATTTTAAAGTCCTTTTAAAAAGGTCACAGGATCAAGAAATGAAAAACTAACAAAGCAGTTTTTCTCCATTAAGTTTATAGTTTCAGACGTATATCATCCAGTTAGTGTCTAATTTTGAGTGTCGTGCTGTATAAATAAAGATATCGGAATAAAAAATCATTTCGAAGTTTTTTTCTAAAGATGCCCCTATTGTCTCCCATAGAAGGTGTATTAAAATAAATGTTATGTAACTAAAGACGAAAAAATTTCTATATTTTGTATTAAATCAAATAGAAATTATTATATAAATTATTAATCACTAACACATTATGTAAACTATTAATTTCTGATAAAATACATAATAAATATATTAAAAAATATCAAAAAAATTATATAAAATACTTAAAAAAAACTATAAATTTTTTATATAGAGTATTTTTATATTGAAAATAAATTTTAATTAATTAACACAAAAAAATAAATACATGTATTATTAACAATAAATACTGAATAAATAGCTTTCAACATCATTATGTCAATATGTATATTGTATATGTAATTAAAGTCTAACTATTTAATAACATTTTCTTAAATATACATTAATTAAATAATTTGTTTTTTATATGCACCATTAATGGAAAGTATATTAATTCTATCTATATATTTGTGACACATCGAAACATTGGTTTTAAGCTCAAAAAAATATATATATTTTGTATCTTTATTAAATTCTAAGGCGATATGAATGCCCATCCTTCCGTCCGTTAGTTGAAAATAATAAAGAGTTCGAATGGAAGGAAATTTTGCGCGATTTGAATGTCCATCCTTTCGTCCATTAGTTGAAAATAATATAGAGTTCGAATGAAAGGAAATTTCGGTCTACATTTTCGCGTAGCTCCCACCCAAGTGATCCCCAGAAAACAGTTTTAACACTCATCACTAGTTAAAAAATACCAGTATATCGATTAAATTTCACACAAACAAATCAAATGCGAACTTAAATCTTTCAACTATATTTATGATCGATCATCGGTCAATAATTGACACTGCTACATTAGGTCCCCCAAATGCAATAAAAGGGATAATTGAATCATACATGGTTTCTTTAAAAAATGAATTTAAAGTTCTTACAGCGATGAATGTTGGTATCAACAAGATATATATGTACAAAAATCGTGTAAGATCTCCTTCAAAAGATGACTTTAAAGTCCATTAGAGGCTTAAAAATTCGAGTAAATCTATAAAATTCTAACTGTTGATAACGAATGCTAGCTCCTACTTATATACTCTTTGCAAAAACTACTTTAAATCTTGTTAGTTACTAATAAATACAACTGCTATGAAATTAGATATAATCAACTTTATTACGAACCCAAAAGTATTTACAAAATTTATAAGGATCGGTCTATATAAGTTCCTTTTATGAAAATTCTATTAAATCTCACTAATGGTTCAAAAATTTACGACAGTTTTATTTTCTGTTTTAACTGTTAACTGTTTTCTTAAGAAGATTTATTTAAAGCTCATGACTGAATTAAATATGCCAGTCCAGGGTTGAAAATTTGTGACTATAAAAATGGAAAAAAAAATAATTTCGAAATTGATTCAACGTTAATCTAATAAATGAGAAAAGTGTTTCATTCTTTTTCGGTAATAATTTGACGGTGGGTATTTCAGATTCGACATGACCAAATATAAAAAATCTTACTTGAAACTCTTATTGTTTATTTATTTATATGCATACATGATGCAAACTATGTACACGATTCTATTGAAAAAATCTTATTTATACAAATACAAAGTTATATATTTTATTTAATTATTATAATTAATTGATATTTTTTTTACATTAAAAAATATATTAACTATTTGATTTGTAGTTAAAATCATATATTTTACAGTGGATTAATACACATTTTGAATGATTGTGTAAAAACAAATATCTCATTTTGAATTTTAAATAATAGTTTTTTTTTATGTTTATTTTAGGATTGTATAAAATTATAATAAAGATTAATAAAAAAAAGCAAATAATGAGATATATAAAAAATATATTAATATACATGTGTATATATGAAATATAAAATAATTAAGTTCGTTTGCCACGCATATATATAAAGTGCAAGTTAGCATTTTTTAAATTTTTGATGAAATAATCTCTGTTATATCATTAAAAGTACGTTGATTAGATATAGCATACTAAACAACTAGAAATTTATGTTCGATCATGGCCGGCTATTTTATGGTCTGTACCTTATACGACTGAGTAGTATGTAAATATTTTTTTAGTTGTTTATTGCTCTAATTCCAAAATGCTTTACCAATTTGTTGATAAAATAAAGGATTTTCTAAAAGGATAGGTCATATGAGGTAATTTACTTCTACATTATTTTATGTTATTTTTGCAGAATTTTATAGTGAGTTTTACTATTCAAGTCATTCTTTGAAGGGGACTTTGTATAGAATCTAAGATAAAATAAACAAAATTTAACATAACAAAAGCTTATTCTTTGCTACAAAACAAGATATAATGTCAAATTTTATCAAATTATCTGGAATATTACGACCTGTATACTACACACATGGTTTGCATAGACACAAAGACAAACGGACTGACGGACATAACTAAATCAACTCAGAAATTGATTCTTAGCCGATTGGTATATGTTATGTAGTGTGTAAGAATAATATTTTTATGTGTTATAATTATGAGCTCAAAAGTTTTGTTTATAGGTTAAAAGAAGAGCATGAGCCATATTTCATTAATTTATCATGGAAATTGAGACCTGTAGTGTGTACGTAAGGTTTACATGGGTATACAGACAGACAGACAACTCAACTGATTGATTCTGAGCCGATTAGTATACCAATGTTGTTGGGGTTACAAACATCAGCACAAACGCATAGTATCATCCGCACTATATTCGTGTATCGTAAAAAAAATTCTACTTTGTAGCGCACAATCAATACATTGTCCGATACTGTTTATTTTTGAAGATGAAAAAAACTAAATTTTGTCAAAATGAAAATACAATGTACGAAACTGTTGAAAAGAATTAAATTATGTCAAATATCTTAACGAAAATCAGAATGGTGTAATCAACTATTTTTAGAAAAATCAAAACATAACATGACAATAACATTATACTTGATTATAATAACAAATAAATCAAAAGTTAAAGAACTTCTTCCTTTATGTATTATATCCCCCGAAAAAAAACAAAATTTAATTAACAAAAATGACACAAACAAAATGTAAGATTTAAAATTGTTTAACATAAAGTATAGTGATAAAGTGTCTATAGAATTTAAACACTAAATGTAAATTTTTCAAAAAAAAAAAAAAAAATATCTATATATAAAATGAAAAAGATATAATAAATGCGTAATCATTTTTATATTACACAAAAGAAAACTTAACTATAATTTTCTTTTTGTTGGTTTGTTTATAAATTTTTTTATTGTCGTGTTATTATAATGGTAAACCACAAAAATGCCTGTAAGTAGGATGTACCTGCAGTTACATATATAAAATAACAAGGACTCGTAGTACAGTAGCAGCAAATGAAAGAAATATATGTAGATATCTGTGTAGTATAAAAGAATTACGTTTTTGCCTCAAGTACGACATCATTATTATCGTTATTGTTATCACAATGAACATCAGTGGGTTTCGGCATCATTGACACCTTTATGGCAGCTCATTGTACAACAGTTTTCATTTTTATATATTTTTTTTTGCTTATACAACTTGTGCCGTTGTTGTACATATACTCATTATTATAAAACATTCATTCTTACTTACCTCAAAAAAAAACCGTACACTTGTTCACATTGAAAGTCTTACATTCTACAACTTAAAGATTCTTGTTACTGGCATGATGTTCTTTAAGAAGTTGAATAAGAAACAGCATTTGATATTCTTAAAGTTTTATTTAGTTGTGTTTTTATTTAGAGCAAAAACAAAAAATATGTGTGTTTGTTATGATTTTATGCAGCAAATTTGTACTTCCTGTTCGTGTGTATAATGATTCGGATGCAAAGCCATCTAACGGCAACAAGTTGCTATAAGATATTTAGATTTTTCTTTGAAAAATTAAGGAAATGTTAAAATGTGTGATTGTATGAGTTTATGCATACAAATGACATTTTTGCGCTTGTATAGGTAAATTTAAGCAAATCTAGTTCCTTTCTATGTGAAAAACTTATTTATAAAATTAAACAAGTATCAACTTATAGTCGGATGTTGCCGATCATATGGTCAGTATTTTAAATTGTGGATTATTTTTTTAAACTTATTTTTTTACTTATTATTGACAAACATTCAAGTCATTTTCTGAAGGGGAGTTTGTATGGGACTAGGGTCAAATAAGTCCCGATCACTATAAAAATTATTATTGTCATTTATTGCTGATTTTTGTTGACATTATAAAACTATTAAGATAATTATGAGTCTAAAGTACGGATTCGGGGGGTACGGTATTATGGGGATTAGGAGAAGTAATGGACCGATTTCAACCATTTTCAATAGCGTTCGTCCTTGAACCAAAAAAAGAGTATGTGCCAAATGTCATCAAATTATCTTGAAAATTGCAACCTGTAGTGTGCGCACAAGGTTTACATGGACAAACAGACAGAGGGACGGGCAGATCGACCTAGAATGTGATTCTGGTATACTTTAAGGTGGGACCCCACTATAGTGGTGTAGGGTATAAAAATATTGTTGATTCTAATGATGACATTATATCATAGCTTTCAATCCGAATATCTTCATAAGGAATAATCGAAAAACTTCAAAATGTTTATCAACAATATAAAAAGTTTTTTTTTTCGAAAGGTTAGTCTTTATATGAAGTCAGGTCATTTTAAAATTATCTTATATTTTTGAATAATATCATTATTATATAAATAATAGCAAAGGTGCGATTTCCAGTCCACACCCAGTCGATTAAGGTACAATTTCTAATGATTATTAATTTAAATTTTCTGGAATTCGAGTTCTCTCATAGGTCCCATTGTCATATATAAGTATTCGATGAACAAGCAGTCAGCTTTAAGGTTATCATCGATTTCCCTATTTACAGTTTTCAATCAATGATAGGAAAATGAGATATGTTTCAAAAAATAATTTGTATATTTTTCTCGTGTTCAATACCTTTAAATGCATCGTTTGAAAGCAACCATCGAATTGATCGCATTCTCTTAACTACGTGTATTTTTAGAAAGGATGCCTTTGTGACATTCTTGAAGTGATGATTATTTAAGTGCTTTGATGGCTTCTTTTACTATCTAAGTAAGTAAGTGGATATTATAGCACAATATTAAAACTATTCAGTGGAAATCATGAACCGATATTAAAAATTTATCATACAATTAAATTAATCCAAAGAAAAGTTTTTAGACTCACAGTATGAGTATGAGAGAAGTTCAGATTGTTTAAGAATATAACAAAAATCTCGGTATATGTGTCGCAAACAATCCCCCATTATTAAGTTTTAAAGTACAGTGTAGTATTATTGTAAATAATTGGCGATATTAAGGTAGAAAAAACATATTTTTTCTTAACCTATTTTTAAAATAAACCACTTTACTATAAAAAGCCATAACAAATCATTTTAAATCTTTTAAAATTTATATTAAATATTCTCTAAGGGTATAATATGCTTGCAATTATGACTTAAGATCCATACATGAGACAAAACGAAAACTATTCCTTAAAAAGCGGCCTAATTTTCATATAAGAAAGTATTGTGTCCTTTATCGAAACTCTTGCCAATTTTATTATATAGTATAGAAAAAACATTTATTCAATTCTGTTTATTTTGTTGTTATTTTTACCAAGATAATTTTCTGTATTTTTTTCTTTCATTTTCCCTTCATTTCCTGATGATGCTGGTAATGTTATTAATGTTCGTGTTTTTTTCCTCTATATCTTGTCTTAAGGAAAATTTACAATAACGGAACTTGAAAAAAGTAGCAAAAACGAGGAAAAATTTTCCCTAAAACAACTTACCACACACCTTGTTTGTGTTTATATTCATATACACACCTACATACCTGTGGGTGTATAAGTATTGTTCCCCTATGTTTGAGTTTTCGTTTTTTCTTATTTTCATATTCACACACTCAACCATACTTATTAATGTTAACAACTTCCTGTTTTTTACATTTTTGTGTTTTCATTTTCGCCAGTTGTTTATCACGCTTGTTCTCCGCAGAATTCTGTTACACTGTTTATGTAACTACATTGTTAGTATGTAAGTGGTTGGTTATTTGATTGGTGTGAGTGGCAAATACGTATGTATAGAAATATGTACATATGTGTATGTTAAGGTATTTGACTAACGGTATTTGGCTGAAAATATCCTGGTTGCTTTTGGGGTCGATTGTGCCAAGGGCAAAGTTTTAGGAGTTTAGATGGTATTCAAAAGTTTCTTAAATTATGTTTCTGATTAAATTTCTAGACTTTTCTCCTTATAATGATCATACGTCCCGAGTAATAAATCATCTTAGAGATATTGCATCTACAATAGCAAGTTCATAATGATAGAATTATGATAATATAAACAAAATTCTAGTTTAACTAGTGATTGGACTAAGCATTATACATTAGCTACTTTTAAAACTACCGGGATACTTATATCGTTCACTACTTATACTACATCATATGTTTATTGCCGCCAGCTGTTCATTTTGCTTTGTATTAACAATTTCTGTTGAACAAAAATTTTGACTAAAATTTTTTGTACTTTACAAATTATTTGTACTCTAATGTACTACGCTGCACCGTTATTGACGAGTAGGTATTTTGAGTTTACATATCGAGATGGTGAATTAAAAAATGAAGCGCCACCTAAATATGAACCAAACCCTTTCTAATATATACAAATATTATTTGTTAAAAACACTGACGTAATACTAGAATTAAATTAAAAGAATTAAATTAACCGAATCTTTTGTAACGTATTTTCTAAAGAACTTGTTTATAAACAATTTCTTTAGAATGAAACTATATAAATTAATTTGTTCTAATATAACACAATAAAGTTTTTACCAAATACATACATATGCTGTATATTTATTACAATTCTTTTTTAACATTAAAAAAAATAATTCAAATTAAATATAGAATAAAAACATCATACAATTAAATGTACATATATACATATATGCCAATGTATAACAAAAGTAAATTCTGTAAAAATAATTTAGCAAACATGTAATCTAATATTAATGAAATTGATTTCAACTTAAGAAACAATAAATAAAAAAATTGATTTGTTTGCTTTCTACAAATAAACTTGAAAATAAAAATCTTTATAAATTTTTAATTTTAAGAAAATGAATTTTTACTTTGCTCTCAAGCAAAAAACAAAAACTTAAATATTGATTTTCTTTATACAATAGAAAGTTTAATTTTACAAAATATACTAAAATCAAATACGCAACTTATTTTTTAAATCTTCAAATAACAAATATTCCCATAAAATTCTCAATAATTACTTAGCATAAATACGTTTTTTTATAAATAATTATAAATTAAAAGCAATTTATAAATTACATTTGTCGTTATCTCCATATAAGTACTTAGTACATACAATAATTTTTAAAAAATTGACTGACTGTATTTAATAAAATCGCCATTATTATAATTAATGCACATTCATCAAAAAAAGGAGCAAATGAAAAAAAAAATATTTATAATAAATCGTTTTAACTAACAAAAAAGGAGGAGGTTAAAAAACTCCATTATAAAAGTTTGACCAAATTATGTTCCTTTCAACATTTTTGGGTCATTTTATGAAAAATTATTATAATTAAATTTTCCACATTTATGCATTTATTAATGGGCAAAACTTAAAAAGTAAGGACAACCAACAAGAAAGTGAGAAATATTATTTAGTTGCATAGGGATTAAATTTGTGATAAAACTACTACGAGTTTATATACCATAAAATTATATTAAAGCTTTAAAATCTTAAATAAAAAACAAAAACGTAGGGTGTTATTGAAAATATAAGGATTAAATATAGTATAGTCTATAATCTAATCTATAGTCTAGTCTATAGTCTAGTCTATAGTCTAGTCTATAGTCTAGTCTATAGTCTAGTCTATAGTCTAGTCTATAGTCTAGTCTATAGTCTAGTCTATAGTCTAGTCTATAGTCTAGTCTATAGTCTAGTCTATAGTCTAGTCTATAGTCTAGTCTATAGTCTAGTCTATAGTCTAGTCTATAGTCTAGTCTATAGTCTAGTCTATAGTCTAGTCTATAGTCTAGTCTATAGTCTAGTCTATAGTCTAGTCTTAGTCTAGTCTATAGTCTAGTCTATAGTCTAGTCTATAGTCTAGTCTATAGACTAGTCTATAGTCTAATAGGGTCAATTACAGACTGATCCTCATAGATTTTAACTTAAGCGAAAATTGTTTATGTCGAATTTAATCGCTGTACTCGCAGTTTTATGCTAGTAATGAATTTTAAAGTCATTTTCTGAAAGGGACTTTACAAGGGTTAATTAAGTACCGATCCTTATTCACTGCTATTGATGCATGTCTTAGCCAGTTATGAGCGATAAAGTTATTTTCTGAAGGGGGCCTTATAAGAAGGGTAGGCGAAAACGTGGACCGATATTGCCCACTTTCAATAAGGAGCGATCCTTATTAATTTTGATAGGGACCTTTTGACTTGCATGAAACTTGTTTATATAGAATTTAAACAATGGCTTAAAGGAGACCTTATTAGGGGGTTAGGGTCAATTATGGACCCATCCTCATAAAATTTAAGAAGATAATTTCAGTTCCTATTAATTTTTTTATGTCTTAAGATAGATATGAGCATTAAAGTTATTTTCTGAAGGGGACCTTATAGGTGGGGTAGGGTCTATTATGGAACGATCCTTATAAAATTCTACGAGGAGAGTTATGTTTCCAAAAAGCATGTTTGTGCCGAATTTCACTGTTATTGATGCTTCTCTTAGCCAGTTATCGGCGATATAGTCATTTTCTGAAGGGGACTTTATATGGGGGATAGGGTCAATTATGAACCGATCCTTATAATATTTTACGAAGACATTTATGTTCCCATAAAACATGTTTGTGCCGAAGTTCACTACTATTGATGCTTCTCTAGGGTCAATTATGGATCGTTCCTTATAAAATTATACAAAGAGATAAATGTTCCTTTGAAATAGGTTTATGCCGAATTACACCGCTATTGATGCATATGTTAGCCAGTTATGGGCGATAAAGTCATTATCTGAAGGGGGCTTTATCGGCTATATAGGTGAAATCGTCGACCGATTTTGCCCATTTTCAACACCAAACAAACTACATCGACTGTAAGTATCTATGTAAAATTTTAGCTCGCTAGCTATTTCCATTTGGATTCTATCGCGTTTTTAAAAGACAGACAGACGGACATGACTAGATCGTCTTAGATTCTAATAAGGACCCAGAAAATATATATACTTTTGTGGGTCTTAGACGAATATTTCAATGTGTTACAAACGGAATGACAAAAACAATATACCCCACATCTTTTTTGACAACAACAAATTAAAATATAATTTGTTTAGATTAAAACAATATATTATTCTAATTAGTTTTGTTTTTGTTTATTACTATTTTTTTTTAAATATGTATATTTGTTTTTAATAAACTTATCTAAAGCTAATTTATTATTAAGCCATAAATTCTATTTATATATGTTAATAATTTTTTTGTTAATGAAAAATATAAATATAATAATAAATCCATAAGTTATAATAATAGAAAAATTATATTGTTTAGATTAAAACTAGTTTTTTATATTGACTGTCATAAATACATAAATATTTTTTACATATTATCTCCCTTTTTCAGAAACAAAAATTTTATTTTATAAAAGGTTTGTGAAACAAAATTTCAATACAAAATCTATTTTATAAACCGTTTATGAAATATATAATGTTGTTCGCAATCCCTTAAGTAGCTACCGAGAAATTCGGGTAAAAACCTTAATAAGAACTTTCAACTAAATGTATGTATATATTTTCTTCATCATATAGAAATATTAAAAAAATAAATTAAATAAATTAAATATATGCATATTTAATTATTTTTCATAATTTGGTATCTTTCTAACGTTTAGAGTAAATTGTTGAAAATAATTTGTTCGTCATTGTTTTTGCTTCTTCCATAATTTTCACAGCTTAATTCTCCCTTTCTATGGATATTCTAAAAATTATTTTTTTTTCCATTTTATGATATTGGAATGTAGATATTTTAATACGTTCATACATGACTGATTTCCAACAAAGTGTGCAACAAAATGTTGAAAAGAATTTTTATATTGTTCCGACATACATACAAATTCGTATAAAATTTTACCAAATTAGAAAGAAAATGAAGTAGTAGTATTGTTGGAAAAATATGTGTTTTATTTATTTAGTTAATAATACCAATGAATAGATGAATAATTTAAAATAACTGCCAACATAATGTACTTCCTTATTGTTTTCCACAAAAATGAACCACTGCAATAATATGTGTTATATGGATTTGTGTTGACAGTAGTAAATAATAATGAAAATTTTATGTTAATTATAATGAATTTTTAGCTTTTTAGAGCAAATTTGTTAATTTAAATATATTTGAAAAATCAGTTATGTATGAAAAGTCGATAGAAAAACGCTCTTCAAAAGTGGATATTATTTTGCTATAGACTAGACTAATCTATAGAGTAGTAGTCTAGCCTAAAGACTAGGCTATAGAATAGACTATAGACTAGACTATATACATGACTGGAGTATAGAAAGGACTTTAGGCTAGACTGTATACTAAAATATTAACTAGAATAGACTATTGACCAGACTATAGCCTAGACTTTAGACTAGGCTACAGATTGGGCTATAGACCAGAATAATAGCTAGGCTAGATTAAACTAGAATAAATACTGAATCATAGGCCAAACTATAAACTATACTATAGACTAAACGAATTTTTTATATTTAATTCCAACCTCACTAATTCTAGTCTGCCTATTATGTGTCCTTAATATTTATGTGGCAACGGATAGAATTAATGGTTTCTAAATGTAATTTTTACATATATGGTAGTTGGCACATCTATTATAGTTATGACGGCTGGTCTAGTAGTTTCAGTTCTTGAGATTTTTGACTTTTAATATTTATGCATGCATGTGGGTTTGTGAAATTTTTAAATAAAATGTAGTTCAATTCTGAAAAATTAGAAGGCATTTTTAAAATGTCAAGAAAATTAGTTTAACGATATAACAGTCTATAGACATCCAACAAACAAATTCTAAAAGATAGACTTTTTAATTTCTAGAAACTCATCACCCTATTAAATCCATAAACACATTGTAGTCAGCTCTTCATAGAAACATAAACTAATAGTAGAAGAAAACTTGCAAAAAAAACTATTAAAGATATTTTTGAATTAAATAAAATTTAATAATAACACAAAAATGTATACATAAGCAACAAATTTAATATTCTTTTGCATTTTTGCTGAATATACACTACAAAAGATTAAAAGAAAAAAATAGATTAGTAAGAAATTATTCTTTTGTTATATGGCCAACATATGTTTTAACGTACGTATGAGTAATATTAATAAAATTTTAATATCATATTAATCATACGCCTTATAAGTGCAATTTTTATTGGTTTTGTAAAGTTGTGAAGACAAGCAACAAATCATCATAATGGTAATTAATAGCGGATGAAAACGATAATAAAAATATATATGTGTCTAAATTTATTATATTTCATATATCTGAAGAATATATTTGTTATGTACTTACAAATATTATATATTTTAAAAAAAGGCAATAATGGCCATGCGACAAAATTTCTAAACGAAAAAAAATATCTTGTACTAAAGCAAATGTT
Source organism: Lucilia cuprina (assembly GCF_022045245.1). Classification (NCBI taxonomy): domain Eukaryota; kingdom Metazoa; phylum Arthropoda; class Insecta; order Diptera; family Calliphoridae; genus Lucilia; species Lucilia cuprina. The sequence goes on from NC_060952.1 coordinate 80,557,895, forward strand.
TTCTTTTTCTAAGTCAACATACAACAGTATTTATAATGATAAATTTAAATTTGTGACAAATTACAAAAAAATCAACGTTTAAATTTTATAAAGAAACCTCCTCTAATTACTTTTTTCATGATGGCTAAAATTCTTGAAATATTTATAGTATTAAGCTTACAAATAATATACCTAAAAATTCTCAGAAAAAGTTTTAACTCTACCAGCCTTACTGTCACATAAGTAGTATATTGCATGCACATTGCCAATAAGGGTTCTTAACTTATTTTCTCCCTATATTTTCATATTATTTTTTATTAAGATTCTCACATTTATGCTATTATTTTATATTCATTTTTCTGTTTAATTTTTTCCTCATACTTGCTAATATATAATATGTCCAAAGAAAGAATTGGGTTAAATATTTCTGAAAGTAGTACCACACTACAAACATACTAAGTGATAACATAATACTTATTAATGCACCAATATACACACATATTTTTCTAGTTATTTTGTAATTGAAAATTAATTAGTATGTAAGAAAAAAAAAAAACTGGAAAATTTTTGAAGTACATGAACAAGTACATTTTTTTCAAATAACAAGTAGATTGGTCAAGTATTGAAAAAAATCGAAAAATTCTCAACATATATTCTCATATTCATATTTCGATGACCCTTGAGAGATGTTTATTCTAGTATGCATTCACATGAATACCTGCTCATGCTTAAACTTTAAAAAAAAATAATGAATACAGAAATGAATCCAATTCCAAGATATTATTTAAAAATTGAAAAGAAACAAACCTGAATAAGCACAAGATAACGATCAAGCTAATGGAGTTAAAGTTTAAATTTTTTACATGTTAAATTTAAAGCCTAATCTATAGTCTAGTCTATAGTCTAGTCTATAGTCTAGTCTATAGGCTAGTCTATAGTCTAGTCTATAGTCTAGTCTATAGTCTAGTCTATAGTCTAGTCTATAGTCTAGTCTATAGTCTAGTCTATAGTCTATAGTCTAGTCTATAGTCTAGTCTATAGTCTAGTCTATAGTCTAGTCTATAGTCTAGTCTATAGTCTAGTCTATAGTCTAGTCTATAGTCTAGTCTATAGTCTAGTCTATAGTCTAGTCTATAGTCTAGTCTATAGTCTAGTCTATAGTCTAGTCTATAGTCTAGTCTATAGTCTAGTCTATAGTCTAGTCTATAGTCTAGTCTATAGTCTAGTCTATAGTCTAGTCTATAGTCTAGTCTATAGTCTAGTCTATAGTCTAGTCTATAGTCTAGTCTATAGTCTAGTCTATAGTCTAGTCTATAGTCTAGTCTATAGTCTAGTCTATAGTCTAGTCTATAGTCTAGTCTATAGTCTAGTCTATAGTCTAGTCTATAGTCTAGTCTATAGTCTAGTCTATAGTCTAGTCTATAGTCTAGTCTATAGTCTAGTCTATAGTCTAGTCTATAGTCTAGTCTATAGTCTAGTCTATAGTCTAGTCTATAGTCTAGTCTATAGTCTAGTCTATAGTCTAGTCTATAGTCTAGTCTATAGTCTAGTCTATAGTCTAGTCTATAGTCTAGTCTATAGTCTAGTCTATAGTCTAGTCTATAGTCTAGTCTATAGTCTAGTCTATAGTCTAGTCTATAGTCTAGTCTATAGTCTAGTCTATAGTCTAGTCTATAGTCTAGTCTATAGTCTAGTCTATAGTCTAGTCTATAGTCTAGTCTATAGTCTAGTCTATAGTCTAGTCTATAGTCTAGTCTATAGTCTAGTCTATAGTCTAGTCTATAGTCTAGTCTATAGTCTAGTCTATAGTCTAGTCTATAGTCTAGTCTATAGTCTAGTCTATAGTCTAGTCTATAGTCTAGTCTATAGTCTAGTCTATAGTCTAGTCTATAGTCTAGTCTATAGTCTAGTCTATAGTCTAGTCTATAGTCTAGTCTATAGTCTAGTCTATAGTCTAGTCTATAGTCTAGTCTATAGTCTAGTCTATAGTCTAGTCTATAGTCTAGTCTATAGTCTAGTCTATAGTCTAGTCTATAGTCTAGTCTATAGTCTAGTCTATAGTCTAGTCTATAGTCTAGTCTATAGTCTAGTCTATAGTCTAGTCTATAGTCTAGTCTATAGTCTAGTCTATAGTCTAGTCTATAGTCTAGTCTATAGTCTAGTCTATAGTCTAGTCTATAGTCTAGTCTATAGTCTAGTCTATAGTCTAGTCTATAGTCTAGTCTATAGTCTAGTCTATAGTCTAGTCTATAGTCTAGTCTATAGTCTAGTCTATAGTCTAGTCTATAGTCTAGTCTATAGTCTAGTCTATAGTCTAGTCTATAGTCTAGTCTATAGTCTAGTCTATAGTCTAGTCTATAGTCTAGTCTATAGTCTAGTCTATAGTCTAGTCTATAGTCTAGTCTATAGTCTAGTCTATAGTCTAGTCTATAGTCTAGTCTATAGTCTAGTCTATAGTCTAGTCTATAGTCTAGTCTATAGTCTAGTCTATAGTCTAGTCTATAGTCTAGTCTATAGTCTAGTCTATAGTCTAGTCTATAGTCTAGTCTATAGTCTAGTCTATAGTCTAGTCTATAGTCTAGTCTATAGTCTAGTCTATAGTCTAGTCTATAGTCTAGTCTATAGTCTAGTCTATAGTCTAGTCTATAGTCTAGTCTATAGTCTAGTCTATAGTCTAGTCTATAGTCTAGTCTATAGTCTAGTCTATAGTCTAGTCTATAGTCTAGTCTATAGTCTAGTCTATAGTCTAGTCTATAGTCTAGTCTATAGTCTAGTCTATAGTCTAGTCTATAGTCTAGTCTATAGTCTAGTCTATAGTCTAGTCTATAGTCTAGTCTATAGTCTAGTCTATAGTCTAGTCTATAGTCTAGTCTATAGTCTAGTCTATAGTCTAGTCTATAGTCTAGTCTATAGTCCAGTCTATAGTCTAGTCTATAGTCTAGTCTATAGTCTAGTATATAGTCTAGTCTATAGTCTAGTCTATAGTCTAGTCTATAGTCTAGTCTATAGTCTAGTCTTTAGTCTAGTCTATAGTCTAGTCTATAGTCTAGTCTATAGTCTAGTCTATATTCTAGAATATAGTCTAGTCTATATTCTAGAATATAGTATAGTCTATAATATAGTCTATAGTCTACTCTATAGTCTTATCTAGTCTAGTTTATATTATAGTCCTTAGTAAAAGTAAATTTTCTAGTCTACATATAGCATAGTTCATAGTTTAGTTACAATATCTACCATGCTATAAAATATCGTCCGCACTATATGATAACTCTATATTGCAGTTTGGATTAGACTACACATGCACAAGCTACATATATATTAAATAACCTTGTAAGGAAAATAGCAAAGTCGTCGTTTAAATTTTCTGCATCCACTTCATAACTACATATTAAATAATCCTGTAATTGAAGTATCAAAGTTTAACTTAAAGGAAACAAAAAAAAATGGCGACAACTTATACTTTCTCTTTGTGAGCATAGAAATAAATAGGCAATGTCAGCAAATTTTCGAATTTATTTTTTCTTTTTTAAGAAAAAGACAAATATCTTAGATAAACACGCATTTTAGTTAATACTTTTGGTCGTTTTTGTGCTCAGAAAATATAAACATTTCTTTATACGAATATAATGTCATCATGTATATTTTATATCATGAAACATTTACTCTTTCATTTTATTCCATTAAATGTCTAGACGTTAAATAAAGAAACACATCTCCACCAAAAAGTTCATTGGTACTTTATAGCCCTCCTAACTTAGAATATTTATTTTTGTTTGATACATAATTCTGTATAAAGCAATGTGATATTTTAACTTTGATTATATTAAAGTAAAAAGTATGAGTGCACATAAAATTATACATATGAAATCTTATTTAAAATTCATTTCTGTACAAAGAAAAAACAAAAATAAATAAATGCAAAAAAAACACTGAAAAATTATACTCGTAAATAAAATAAAGTACCACACAGTGACTGACTGACTGACTGACACCTCAGCATTAATGTCGTGATGATGACAATATAATGACACAACAAAACAGTTGGTTCAACAAGAGTTCCAAAAAAAGTAAAATATAATAATGCTACAACAACATAATTTAAGTTTTTGTTATTTTTGCTGTCTTAGAAAATCTTTAATAACAACTTTTTTCTTCACAAAGTTTGGGAAACCCCTCCAACAAAGAAAACAAACAAACAAGTCTAAAGTAGAGATTTGTCTTGCAAAGTCACGTCCTTGGCGCTTTTTGTATATTTTATATTGTTGTTTTTCTGGCTAAAACAAATAAGAATTTGTTAATACTTATGGGTCATGTTGTTTCTATTTAATTTTTTATGAATAAAATCCTGCACGAGATAAATTTTTAGTATGGTCGATGTTTGTTTTTATTTTTTTTACACATACATATTTGATATGGCCTTCATTAGTCTTTGATTTGTAACGTAAAGTTTTCAAATAAAATATGTTGATGTATATGTTAATGGGAGTAGATTTTTTTTTATTCATTTTCTATATAAACTTATGGAAAAACAATTTAAATTAAAACTATGATGTTTGAAATTTTAAGAAAAATATATAAGAGTTTAGATAATTTTTTTAGGACTTGATTGTTCGTACTAAGTGCAAAAAGTTTGAAAGAAAAAAATAAGAAATTATGAAATTATCCCCTTTAAATGAGATGAAGATGACCAATTAAAGACGAATTGTTAAAAAAATATAGTAACATTTATGTATATATACCTAGCAAAAGTAAAATGATGTTCTTCAAAATTGATTAAAAAAATTAAATTTACTGGTCCTAGACTAATTTTAAAGGTTACCAATCTCCAAAGGATCACTTTCTGAGTCGGCACGACTTAGTTTTGTATACTTCAAATGTAACTTTAAATTTTTGTAATAATCCGGACTCATTTGAATTGAAATATCTATAAAATTGAACGTTGAAACATGAAATTAAACATGTAGAATCCTGATTGTGTGAGAACATTTGAATGGTACATTTTTGTCCTTCAAAAGGTACTTTTCGAAATTAATTAATATTGTACCCAGAAACACAAAATTAAGAATTAAAGAACTCATAAAAGGGTTCTCAAAATGGTACTATTTGAGTATTCAAATTTTTGTACTATTTCATATTTAATAGTAGGAAAATATACACCATGAGTATATTTTTAAAATTTTTAATTTTTGTAAAGAAACTTTTATGTTGAATATTACCATAATTCCAAAATATTTAATCAATTTATTGACAAAAAAAAAACTAAAATTTTTAAATGAGGCTTTATATAGGTCAAATATGGGCCGATCCTCGGTAAATTTAATAACAGTTAGTTTTTTTGAGTTTCATTGCGATACAAATGGTTACAAGTCAATTTCAGACTTTTAAGACATTTTTTGAAGGGGTGTTTGTATGGGGGTCAAATAAGGGCCGATCTTTACGAAAATCTGCAGTGTCATTTATACTTATATAAAACTTATTTTTGCTAATTTTTAGAGAGATAATAGAATATTTGACGTAATTATGGCATGAAAAGTTCAAATCGGGAGGTACGGTTGTATTTTTAATAGGCTTCGTCCCTGTACCAAAAACATGTTTGGTCCTAATTTTATCAAATTATCTTGAAAATTGCGGCCTGTACCTTGCGCACAAGGTTTACATGGACAGCCAGACAGCTGGACAGACGGACGGACATATCTTAATCAACTCAAAAAATTATTCTGAATCGATCTGTATACTTTAAGGTGAGTATTGCACCAATATTTTTGTATGATACAAACATCAGCACAAACGTATAATACCCTCCCCACTATAGTGGTGTAGGGTATAAAAAGGTACTTTTAGAAATTTTTATAATATTGAAGTTAGAAACATGAAATTAATAATAAAAAATTAGTAGTACTCCTTACTACAATTTCGCTACCAAATAGCGCCCAAAAAATAACATAAGAATTACTTCTTTAGAATGACTTAATTGGTACCAAAAAAATTCAACGCGTTTATGTTCAAAAAATTTCCATACTGTTCGATGTGCAAAACAAATTATTTGTTTTAAAATATTAAGCACTCTTTAAATTTTTATAGAAGTAGGTCTTTTCCTCAGATCAGCATTATTTTTTTTTTGTTTTTTTATACCCACCATCAAAAAAGATGGGGGGTATATTGTTTTTGTCATTCCGTTTGTAACACATTGAAATATTCGTCTAAGACCCATAAAAGTATATATATTCTGGGTCCTTATTAGATTCTAAGACGATCTAGCCATGTCCGTCCGTCTGTCTGTCTGTCTGTCTGTCTGTCTGTTGAAAACACGATAGAGTCCAAACGGAAGTAGCTAGCAAGCTGAAATTTTGCACAGATACTTATAGTTGATCCAGTTTGTTTGGTATTGAAAATGGGCAATATCGATCCACGATTTCGCCTAGCCCCCATATAAGGCCACCTTTAGAAAATGACATTATTGCCAATAACTGACTAACAAAAGCATCAATAGCGCTGTAATTCGGCACAAACATGTTTTATGGGGACATAAATCTTTTTATAGAATTTCATAAGGATCGCCCCATAATTGACCGTACCCCCTAAAACATACAAAGTACCCTTCAGAAAATGACTTTATCGTTCACAACTGACTAACAGAAGCATTAATAGCTGTGTAATTCAGCACAAACATGTTTTATGATGACATAAATCTCTTCGTAGAATTTTATAAGGATCGGTCCATAATTGACCCTACCCCCCACATAAAGTCCCCATCAGAAAATGACTTTATCGCCAATAACTGGCTAAGAGAAGCATCAGTAGCAGTGAAATTCGACACAAACATGTTTTATAGGGACATAAATTTTTTCATAGAATTTCATAAGGATCGGTCCATAATTGACCCTACCCCCCATACAAAGTACCTTCAGAAAATGACTTTATCGTTCACAACTGACTAGCAGAAGCATCAATAGCGGTGTAATTCGGCACAAACATGTTTTATAGTGACATAAATCTCTTCGTAGAATTTTATAAGGATCGGTCCATAATTGACCCTACCCCCCATACAAAGTACCCTTCAGAAAATGACTTTATCGCTCACAACTGACTAAAAGAAGCATCAATAGCGGTGTAATTCGGCAAAAACATGTTTTATTGGGACATAAATCTCTTCGTAGAATTTTATAAGGATCGGTCCATAATTGACCCTACCCCCCATATAAAGTCCCCTTTAGAAAATGACTTTATAGACAATAACTGGCTAAGAGAATCATTATCTAACCCCCTAATAAGGTGCCCTTTAGACAACGAATTCAACGCTCATTACTACAAAATTCTACATACACAAGTTTCGTGCGAGCCAAAATCTCCCTGTCAAATTTTATAAGGATCGATCCTTATTGAAAGTAAGAATATCGGTTCACGTTTTCTCCTATCCCTATTATAATGCCCCCTTCAGAAAATAACTTTATCGCTAAGAGATGTATCAATAGCGGTGAAATTCAACACAAACATGTTTAATGAGAACTTAAATTTATGCTCATATCTGCTCATAACATACATATATAAAGCAATAAAATTCGACATAAAAAAGTTTTATAGGAAATAAAATCATTTTCATAAATTTAATGAAAATGGATTTATAATTGACCTTACCAAGGTCCCCTTCTGAAAATGACTTTAAGACTTATTACTGACCCAAAAATGTGAGTACATCAGTAAAATTCTACATAAACATGAATGATTTGATGGTGGGTATATAAGATTCGGCATGGCCGAATATAACAATCTTACTTGTTTTTTTTTTTTTCTTTTTTTTGTTCGAACCCCATTGTGTTTCGCAGGCAGAAAGAATAACGAAAATGGCTAAGTCGTCTTGGAATCGAATAGGGACCAAAAATATATATATAAATAAAGTTTTGTAGATCCACTACTTATATATATTATAATGTGTTACAATCACATCTTTTTGATGGTGGGTATAAAAAATCTTAGGACTTAAATGAGACACAAATAGACCCCACATTTATTTGTGTAAAATATATATTTGCACAATACAAACTTTAGCCATTTCAATGTTATTACTTTTTATGATTGTAATATCCATAAATTTAACATTATAAATGAAGTAAATTTATAAGACACAACTATAAAATTTTATATGTTTAAAGTTGTTTTTGTTTCTCAAAATGTTATACAAACTAAGAAATCTTAAGATATAGTTAAATAGATTTAATATGGCATTAAGATAAAAGGTGTTTTACTTGTGACTACTTAGTTTCTGTTAACATAGAGAAAATTTAATGAAATGAATTATTTATGTAATCACATAATGTTAAGTATACATACATATGTATACGTATGTATATACATAGATACCCGACTAATTCTGTAACAAAGAAATGTCCTAAGAAGCCTAAATGTACGCTTGATCTTTTGTGGCTAAAAATGGAAATGAAAGTTATGATGATAACATAGTAAATTGGAAACTGCTCTGAAAAAATTGCAGGGTATATGTACATATTTATTTATATAATGTATTTTGTATTATTTCTTCTAATAAATTTAATTTATTTAACAAATAAAATACACAGAATATTTAAGTAATACTAAATATAATCTTATATTGGTTAACATACAATTTTTTTCCACAATGAACTTAACACTTCGGAAAAGCTTTTAGAGAAATTATGTAATATTTATGTTAAGGCAGACATGCTCGTCAAAGGCATGTTCTTGACCTCTAACAAATGGTCTGGAATATAATGCTTTTGAAGAATAATTTCATAAGATTAAATTTAATGCTAATGCTAAATGTGATACAGAAAATATAATAATAAAGACAAATCTGCAAAAATAAATTAAATAACCTTCAACATGTTATTGGTTGACAGTGGGTTGGTAAAGCTTGTGTTCGTTTTTAATTAAATAACCTCCTAAAAGTAGGCAGCAAACCAGCCTACAACTGTGCTTGGCTTATATTAAATACATTTGAATGTGTGCAAGATTATGTATATACGTACAAAAAGGGAATGGTTGATTTAATTGTACCAAAAATTCATTTTTCACAAAAATTAAAATTATAGGGAAACAAAAAGAAAAATGTAGAATAAATTTAACATTAATTATAATTATTATGTTGTCATCTGTGGTAGCCTACTACCCCATTGTAGCTAACTAAACATAAAAATATATTTTGAAATACAAGCAATTTTATAATTTTCGACACTAAAAGTATGCCACATATATAATTATTCTAGTTTTTTTTTTTTTTTTTGTAGTTAAGCCCGTTCACTTTTTTCACTGCCTTTGTTAAAAAACATGCTCGTTATGTTTTTCGTTTTTATTTGTGTTGTTTTTCCTTCATTCTTTTATAAATTACAAAATAATTAAAATGAAAACAAAGCAGCTCAAAATTGAAATATTAAAAAAATAATCATATTTCTGCAGTTAACAGACCAGACACATTTTCAGCATTCTTCTTGTATATTTTGCTTTTGTTGTGTCTTTTTTTTTTTGTTTTAGAAAAAAATTTTTTGCAGTTGTTCAGTTTAGTAATAATGAGTTTTTAGTTGTATTTATTTGGTTGGCTATGTGGAAAAATGTTTTATGTATTTTATATATAAAACTATATATTTTCTTCTATATTTAAACAAACAACTCAGCCCTTGGCCATAGTGTCTGTTCTTTAGCAATAGAATATTTTCATAAAATAGTATCTATGTATATTCTATATCATAAAACATCAAGATTTTAACAGTCAAACAACTGCTTAAATTTAGCTAGAAAATAAAAGACAAGGATTTCCCAGCAAAAAATTTACTTTACACAAGTACTTACAACAAACGCTTACAAGTAATTGCACAAATTAGTTGTTGTCAATAGGATGAAAAAACGTATTTAGCTTTTATGGCTTCATAAGCAAGCTAACTAGTGAATTAGAAAAAAATTATATAAGACATTATTAGTAGGAACTTATTAGACTAATTCTTTGTAATCCAGTCGATATGTAGTAGCCATTGAAAAGTATGTTGTTACGTAAGTTATTACATTTAAAAATCATTACATAGTTTTTGCTAGGTTTCTAAAGGGAGTCAAATTTTGCTTTCTTCTTACTTCTTGGTATATTTCAAGGAGCGGCAATTAATAATATAAAATAAAACTTATCAATGATATTTTTGGACTCCTAGACAGATATACAGAAAGGTTTGGAGTCTTGTAATAATTTTCCTAAACAAGCTTTTTCTCGTGACTAAGGGAAACTTTAACAAAGTAAAAACTTTATTCATTTGTCTTCAGAATTGCAACCTTTTGTTGAATGTGGACGGACGGACAGGCGGACATAGCTAAATCTGCTCCGAAAATTATTTCAAGCCGATTGGTATACTTTAAATTGGATACAAATAGTACCAATATTATTATGCTTTACAAACATTGGTACTATCGCCACTAAAGTAGTGTAGGATAGAAAAATAAATTTCAACATTGGATTGCAAATCAAAAATTAAAGTAAAGAAGCAGTTTGTATTAAATTTAAAATTAATTTAAAATGGTTAAACTCCATAGATTGAAACTATTCCGAACAAACGTCTAAAAAACATTCCAGGAAGGAATAGGAATGTTTAGTAAGTGCGGACCAATTAAAACCAATAATATTGTAAAACCCTTAAGCTAAAGTAATGGGAGTATACAATGTTTTCTGGCCGAAGTTTTTGGATTAATAATAGGATATTACACTAGTCTGCAATGTATTCTTCCTTCAAGAAAAGTTATATCAAATTTTCTTTTTATTACGCTGAGTTTCCCAAATGTTCGAAATTTTTACAATTGTTTTTCGTATTATACAAGAAAATTTCCTATATTTTATAAACAAATAAATTACAAAATATTCTCTCCAAAAGTTAAGCATAGATTATTTTCAGTGTACTATATCACAAACTGTTAATACTATACTCCAGAAGAACACGAAAATTTAAATATAATGTCTAATACAATAGGAAACAAATTATTTTAAATTAAAACCAACTTTAGACAATTTTATTTCGCTTAAAGGTTTCCCTTCATACAAAAAAGCCAATTAAAAATTAATTCTGAAAGCAAAAATAACAAAAAATATAGAGAATAAAATAAAAGAGAAATTCTGCTGCTGATAAAATTAAATTTTAATTTATATATGCAAGTATGTATGTGTATATGTAATACAACGTATACACAAATAAATTCATAAATACTATTTATATAATGCAACAGTGTAAGAGAACATTACCCTGAAATAATAACTCATATGTGTGTATATAACACACACACACTCATATTCCATCATAACCAAGTTCTTTAAAATGTACACACACACGCAGACATTTTTTCATTTCCTGTTTAATATTAATAATTTTTTTATTATATTAAAAATGGCATTAACAAATAGCAAAAGATGAACACTACTATAGCCGGCATTATTATAATATTGTAGTTTATTTTTTTTTTGTACTTTTGCAACGTCCCACAAAAATAATTAAAATTTCATCAGTTGTTGTGTATTTTTGTTAAATTACATGTTACATTTTTGACATTTAATTGTGTATATTATATATTTTTTAAGACACAAAATATAAACTTAAACAAGAAGCAAAGAATTTTATATTAATCTTAATGTAATATATTACTGATCCTTTTTTGCCCCTCATTTATAATATCTTGACAGTATCGTGCTTTCTGTGTTGGAATTTTTTCATTAAAATTAAAAAATATAAATAGTAAAGAAACTGTTTAATATGATTACTACAGACTTGTTATTCCATTATATTATGCTTTACTACGTTTTCATTAATATCTTTTATATTATTAATAAGAGATGATTAGACTACTTCTTTGTAATACATTTAATAATACCAATTGAAAGTCATTGAGTATTTTTTGCTGGTAAATAAAATTCTGCTAGAATTAAATCTGACTATTTCATACTTATTTAATACATTGACCTGTTTTCTCTATTGTTGAAAAATTTTAAAGAAAAACTTGTAAACTAAAACCAAAATGGAGACATTCTACTTTCAGTTTCTTTTCTTATTTTCATCAACTTCTTATATGTATGTATATATAATTTATAAAAAAAATCAAACCCAGATTTTTTAATGAAGTTATCTACTATAGTGCATTGAAATTTTACAGCATATGAACCGGAAAAATAATGTCAACGTATTGTGTGAGTTAGCATTATGAAAAATGAAAACAGAAAATAAATTAAAAAAAAATTTACAAAAATAAAAAAACGTTACAACTACATATAGGAAAACTGGCATAAGTAGAATAATTAAATCCTTGACCTTTGGTCCTTATAACAATAAACAAATACAAAATAAAGAAGAGTAAAATAAAAATACAACAAAAATTAAAATGAAAATGAAGAGAATCCCATAAAAAAAAAGAAAAACAGCAAACAAAAGTATATACGCAACAGCAACCATAAACACAATAGCCAGAGAACAATAATGCAAGGGTTGTAATATAAAATCAGGACACAATGTCCTGTAGACTTAGACTATACAATAAGAGAACAATAATAAAAAAATATATATATAAAAACTGCCTTGTGATGCCACCAACACCATCATCACTAACAACGACAATATCCCAGATACAAACTATAATCATGAATATAACATTTACAACTATAATGTACTACTATTAAGACTACGACTATGACTACAACAACATTATGCAAACAAACAACATTTGCATTTTTATTTTTACTGGTCATAATAACATCACCATCAACCGGCCGAACCGACCAGTAAACCAAACTCACAAAACTATAGGAATCTTTGTAACCATCCAACCCAAACCATCAATGTAAAGTGATAGCAGCCACATTGGCTCCTCTCAGTATGTGTCTGATGTTTCTAGTATGAAAGTTTTTTTTTCTTTCTAAATAAAAACAAGATGGCACATTTGGAATATAAGAAATTATGTAAAATAAGAAATAAATTGTAAATAAAGATTTTGTTTTGTATAAATTACTTTTTGTTAAAAATTTATAAAAAGAAAATGCTGTTTATTTAAAAAGTTTGGTTAAGTTAAAAATTAGTTTCTGATATTCAACTAGGCGATAACAATTTAATGTCGCTGGTAAGTATGAAGAGTTCAGCCTGGAAAAAAATTCTGAATGGAGACTGTCGTTACTTTAACTTTCTAAAGTGGATACCTGAAGTAACACAATGCAGACCGAAAATTCATGGATATATTACCTTATTCGGACACCACTTTGTTCCCAGCGAACATAAAAAAATTACAAAATCTATTTTTACTTGTTTCAAGTGTTTTACTTTATAAGACGTATACGTAATATTTGTAATATCAATAAATAATTATCACGTATAGGTGTCGGAGTGCAACTTCAACATGGTAAAATATGCTTTATAGAAAACTGAAATGGTACCAAAAGAAAACGAGAACCATTATAAAGGAAAAATATGCACGAAATTTAAACAATTCTAAACATATATACGTTTCAAAATCTTCTTTAAACAAAAAGCGTAAACGCTGAACTTCCACTAAAGCTATAGTTACTGGATATCCTCTCAATTGATACGCATATAAGATTCGAGACGGCACTCACATTCGAGCTTTTCTTATCTTTAGGCAAATTTACCAGATGCGGCATAATCGAACAGTAATATATGAACATCAAACGTACCCGGAAGTTCTTTCTGCATTTAACTAATGATAACACGACCTTCCAAGCAGTAGTTCGTGCCATAACGGAATATTGAAATGGATAGAGTATGGCATCTACAGAATCTAAAATATTTTTCGAGAGACATTATACATTTAAAGCGATATCGGCTGCTAAGGACTGAATGACACTGTTCCAGTAATAAGCTCATATGAATAGCAGCTCATACTTAGTGGTTTCGATCATTCGTAGATGATACTAAAGTGTCATCATTGAAAAAATACTAAAGAACTACATACACAAGAAACAGTGTTTCTGAACATCGGACGATAACAACAATTGCTATATACGTTTAACAATTTAACGAAAAGGAACTCACAACAATTCAGTATAAAAGCCGTATTTCAGAATATTTGTATATATCATTTTGAAGGTCTTATAAATATCATTAATCTAGTATTACTGACAAATGACGAATTTACTCTTTAACATGGCTACTAATATAACCGAATATCATACAAAAGCTTGAAAACGACCTACTTAATACTTTCTCTTGACTTAATGTACACGAATAGAAAATAAATAAAATATTTAAAGATATAAAGAAAATTAAAACCATTACTTTTTTCCTGATAACATCAGAATATTATTTTAAAATATTTTATTCAATTCATGACAATCATTTAATGCCATGACTTTTAAGATATTAACATGATAAGGGTAGAATTTTTCAAAATAACAAAAAGCAGAAAAGGGAAAACTCTTTGTTATCCTAAAAATATATGATAATTTTTATTAATCAAAAAATTTATTCTTTAATGATTATGTTATCAAAAGCTTTATAAACAAAACGTTAACATAACAAATTTAATCTAGCATTTAAATAAAAGTCACTTCAGTGTATCTAGGTAATCTACGAAGTAGTGATTTGTTTTATTTTCTTGTAAAGTTTTTTAATAGAAATCTCTTTTAGTAGAACAGCATCCAAATGATAAATAATATCCCACCAGTGGTATTAAGTCACCAAAAGCTAAACCGTACTGTTATAATTATTTACATAATATATATATATATTTTAATTAGTAATACAAATCTGTATGTAAAATTTACATATACATATTTCATATATTGTTTTATTTATGTATGTATTCCTTTTTTGTTATGGAATTAAAATTTATCAGCTTAACAAATATATGGATTTCGCAAAGCCAAGCCACATGAATTACAAATCAATAATTTTTTTGTGCTATTTTATATAAATATTTAAATATGTATGTATGTAACACATTTTTAATGCAAATGATTATTACAGGTATTCCAAATTATATTCACAAAATACCCAACAAAATTTTAAGTAATTTAAATAGTAATTTTTTAGGAAATTTCTAATCAATAAAGAATTCAGATATTTTTAATGAATAATGATTTTATTATCGCCTTTTTTAAATGATAAATATAAATTTTTGAAAATCGTTAACACATGTTAAGGATATTATAAATAAAAATAAATAAATAAAAGTTTGTTGGTATATTTAAACAAGTAGGAAAGTATGTACGGGCATGGCCGACCATACAAAACCCTACACAATGAGTATATTTTTAAAATTTGAATATTTCATAAAGAAACTTTTATATTGAATTTCACATTAATTCCAAAGTATTCATGCAATTTATGGATAAAAAATAAACTTTTCTAAATGAGGCTTTATAAAGAATATAGGTCAAACATGGGCCGACCCTTATTAAATTTGGAAAAAGGCTATAATTTTAAATAACAGTTTAATTTTTGGAGTTTCAATGCGATATAAATGGTTGCAAGTCAATTTTAAACGTTTAAGACATTTTTTGAAGGGAGGTTTGTATGGGGGCTAGGGTCAAATAAGGGCCGATCGTTACGAAAATCTGCAATGTCATTTTTACTAATATAAAACTTATTTGTGCCAATTTTTAGAGAGATAATATTATTTTTGACGTAATTATGGCATATAAAGCCCAAATCGGGAGGTACGGTTGTGTGGGGCTAGGTGAAATAGACCGATGTCAACCATTTTCAATAGGCTTCGTCCTTGTGCCAAAAAACATGCATGGTCCAAATTTCATCAAATTATCTTGAAAATTGTGGCCTGTACCTCGCGAACAAAGTTTGCATAAACAGCCAGCCAGCCGGACTGACGGACGGACGGACATGTCTTAATCGACTCAACTAATGGACCAATATTTTTATGTGTTACAAACATCAGCACAAACGTATAATACCCTCTCTACTATAGTGGTGTAGGGTATAAAAATTATATATATTAAATAACTTATTTTAAATACATACAACATAAAAAATCATTTAGCGTTAAATAACCGTGTTAGTATGAAAACATTTAAATTTATTTCAATTATTCCATATTGCCATATTTTCATTATAATAATAAAGAATCAAACTTGTATTAATTTGTATTAATCCCATGGAGTTTTGTAAGATTTAATTGCGGTCAAGTTAACATTTTTTATTCGCTAGTAATAAACTTTTAGTTCTCTTCACATAATAATATAATGTTTTCCAGTTTCACATGCCTAAAAAATAATGTTCTGAAATTGAATTTTTAAATTTGTATCTAAAAAATTCACTTGGATGTTTAAACAAAAAATTCCAGATTTTTTTTAATAATATGTTCAAAAATAAAACTACTCTATGAAATTTAAGAGAAAAATGTGTTAATGAAAGGTTTGACTCACATAATCCAGAATAGGTCTTATTTTTATACCCGCTGATACAATTCATTTCTCAATTGAATGGAAAAATTTTTTTAGCCTACTTCCTTACCCACTATCAAAAAAGATTTATTAATTTTGTCATTCCGTTTGGAACACATCGAAATATTTGTCATATATAAACAAAACCCATTTGTCTTTATGTCTGCTGAAAGCACGATAAAGACTTCGAATTTTCGAATACAACTTCGAATATTCGAACATAATATTATATTGTCATTAGCTGTAATCACAACCGCCAAATTTCAGAAAATTCGGGCTACCGGAATTGGTTTTAATTTTCCCCAATTAATTCGTCCTTCATCTGCGTAAGAAATAGAAATAAAACTATCACACAGTTCGTTATGTATGAGGAATTTCGTCATTCGCATTGATTGCGCGCATTTTCAGATATATATTGTCTACAATATATATCTGACGACGAAAATTCGTTCCGAAAAATTCGTCGTTCGTCCCAATTGTGTGTATAGCATAAGCCATATTGCACATATTATCCTGATGTTTAAAGGAGAGACTTCCTTTTACAGCGTACGTAAATTAGATTCGTCACAGTTTTTATAGTTTCTTCATAAGAAATTCAAGTTTCACGACTATTTAAAATATATTCAAATATGACAACAACTAAGTTTTAGTAATCTCAAATATAACAGTAGTAATAAATCAGTAGCAGTAGAAATAGTTTTAAACTAAAAACATATTTACAAATAGTGTAGTATTTAAAAAAAATATAAATAATTTTATATCCCAACGTGGAAAAAGGTTCAGTAGAGGGGCCTTACTAAAGGCATTATTCTATTGACACATGTACATCCAGCTGCATTGCAAAATGGTTAAATGCTTACTTAAAAAGGCCTGTAGATGGTCCGTTGAATGCTTTTTGGAAGATTATCAGTCGAAGGGTTTGTAAAATGGCCTTATTGAAATTTACATTAATATTCATATTGACTTATTCATTGTATAAAGCAAATTTTAATAGAAAATGTGAGACATAATCCTTTGATAAATATACATGAATCCTTTTAGTAGTGGAAATTGAGTCCTCCCAGAATATTTCTTGAGGAATTAATATCGCATCTTTATAATATATATAAATATGTCCTTTAAAAGCCACAAATCGAAATTCAGTTTTTCTGTTTTTCAGTTTTTTATATAGATCAATAATCCTTATCATAGATTAAAATATTTCGTAATCGCTACGTATGAGACAAAATGGATATTAGATATAGATTTTGAATCTTCAATGATATAATTGCAGACAAATGTTACCAAGCGAGCTGTTGTTATGGCAAATAATAATATATATTTAAAATGTATACAATTTTATATTTTCTATGTATGTTTTAAAACATAGTCTGATATCCTATTAATTTTTTTATTGTTTGTCATAATAGTTTGTTTAATAAAAAAATAAAAAAAAATAAGAAGTTATAGTCGGGCGAGGCCGACCATATAATACCCTACAACTGTAAACGAATAAAATATGATTTAGTTTTCATAATAAAGCATTTAATTTGAATTGTACCTTTGTAAAGTTCATCAAGGTCATCAAGACTAGTATAGAACTTGGTTTTGCAGATTTTTGTCGAGATACGAGTATATGAAACATAATTATAAAATTAAAAGCCCTATTTAATAGGTTAAGTTCTATGGGGCCTAGGTGAAATAATGAACCGATGTTAACTATTTTCAATAAGCCCCGTCTACAGTACCATAAAAGATCATGTGCTATATTTCATTGAATTATTTCCAAAATTACGACTTGTAGTTTGATTACAAGGTTTATAAACTTTATTCAGTTGTATGGGGGCTAGATGAAATAATGGACCGATGTTAATCATTTTCAGTAGACTTCGTCTACGATATAATAGAAGATCATGTGCCAAATTTCATTAAAATATCTCCAAAATTGCGACCTGTAGTTTGATTACAATGTTTACATGCCTTATTCGGGGGTACAGTTGTATGGGTGCTAAGTGAAATAATGGACCGATCTTAACCATTTTCAATAAAGTTCGTCCCTAGGACAATAGAAGATCATGTACCAAATTTCATTCAATTATCTTCAAAATTGCGGCCTGTAGTTTGATTACAGTGTTTACATAGACGGACAGACGGACGGACATATCTAAATCGACTCAGAAAATGATTCTGAGCCAATTGGTATACTTTAAGGTGGGTATAGCATCAATATTTTTATGCGTTACAAACATTAGCACAAAACCAATATACCCTCCCCACTAAAGTGGTGTAGGGTATAATTAAACACAAAGTATTTAACATTCAGTTAATTTCTGTTAACATGTGTGATATGTGGTCATATGGACAAAGTGTCATATTTTTACTGGGCATATTTAATTTGTCATATATTCCTGTTGATTCTCCACACTATTTGCTAACCAAACTTACTTATTTACTTATTTATAAACACTTCAATTATAATTGAAAACTGCAAAACAAACAAAAAAAATATATATATTATTTAAAATTGTTTGCAGTTGACGTTGCCAAATGTCAATGACTGTTCATCGTGTTGACAAACACAAAAAACAAAAGAAGAAAAAAAAAATATTATTACGGAAAAAAATAAATTTAATTTTATTTCAATTTTAGTTCCTAGCATTTTGTAGAACAAAAAATAACTTTTGTTTAATTACAGTGAACAAAATAAAAAAGTAATGCTTCTGATGACATTAAATCATTGTCAGCACCACAGGAATTCTCTTTTTTTTAAGAGCTTTCTTTATGCCTTTTTAATGAAAATTATGTATATTTAAAAGTAAATTCATGCTTGAAATTTTTAATTAAAATTTTAGTTTTTTTTTTCTCTATTCTTTTGTAAAGTTGTTAAGTTGTGAATAAAATTAATTAAAGGGAAAATAAAAGTTTACAAATTAGGATAAACATTTAATTTGTCTAAATTAATTGACAAATTAAAAATTGTTTTTGGTATGAAGTGATTACCGACAGATGAAAGCAGTTAATTTATTGTAATTAAAAGTTTATTTAATTACCATAAATATTAAATTTATTCTGTTTTAATTAAATCTATATTAAAGTTATCAAAGGTTTGTTAATTATAAAAAATCAATAACTTTTTTTATCGTTTATGCTGAAAACCAATTAAATAATTGAAAGTTGTTTAAAAAAATAGGTTTATAGTAAAATTAAATAAATATAACAGTTCTCCTCCGATTACAGAAATAACACGTGAAAGTGTTATATTCTCAAAAAAAAAGCTCTTTATAACATTTTATAGACCGATTTTGGTTCATATTAATTTTTTTTATATAAAATATCATCGCTGTTATTAGCGTTAAAGTAATCGGTTCATAATTGCCCCAATATTAGATACACTTCAGAAATTAGTTTAAAACTCTTACTCAGTATTTAAATTAAATTCCATTAATAAGTAAATTTTCGTAATAAATTACAAAAATGACGAAACATTTAATATAGAGCCGCCTTTCAAAATTTAATAAATCTTTTAAATAGAAAGTGAAGGCAAGATATAAATTCATAAAGAACCATAAATAGAGCTGGTTATATAAGGTTCAGCATATTCGAATATAGCACTCTTACTTTTATATAAATTTCATTTATTTAATATTCGTCACAGCCGAAGCTAAGTAAC
Source organism: Lucilia cuprina (assembly GCF_022045245.1). NCBI lineage: Eukaryota > Metazoa > Arthropoda > Insecta > Diptera > Calliphoridae > Lucilia > Lucilia cuprina. Next base: position 80,577,919 of record NC_060952.1, read on the forward strand.
ACTCTAACCTATTAGCTATAATTTAAACATAACTCTGAAACATTTTAAATCTTTCTTAAAACCAAAAAATAAAATCTAAAAGAATGTGTCTTGCATTTAAATAAAACAACCAAATGAAATGAAATGTATTTAATGCCCCTAAAGCAATTCATATAAAAATATGCTTTGATGTCTTTTTTCTTTCGTTTATGTTTTTTATTCCATTTGCTAACATTTTCCTACCAAGGAAACGGTATCGGTGAAACATAAAACTGAAAACAAATTATAATAAAATTTAACAAACAAATATTTGTTAAGTATTCATATGAAATGAATTTCAGATATTTGCTGTGCCATTCTCGTACATATGAAATGAAATGAGCTTAAAACCGGATAAAATTCAATTAATTTGCATGTTAAATGTAATCATTTTCGTTTTTTTTTTAATTTTTCGGTTTTTTATATTCTACATACTGGGATAGAAAAATACATACAGAAATATTATCCTTAAACACACTTAAATTCTCATAATATTTTATACACACACACACATACCAGTGTTTAGATTTTAGCAAATGTTTTGTGGGCTTGTGTGTACTTTGTATTAAGTTATACCCGGTAGTTTGTGGTGGTTGTATTAAAATACATATTTTATATGTCATTGGAAGTAATATATGGATCAAATTTCAAATATTTGGAAACATTTTCTAGACAACATTTTAATTTTATTTTTTGTTTATTTTTTAATAATATTTAATTTTGATTATTAAAGCAAATAATCTTTATAATTCTTAAACACACAATAATATAATAAAAATGTTTAACTATTTAAACATTAACAAATAACTTTTTTATTTATTGTTGCAACAATAAGATATTCATTCGATAAGTACTTGTTCCACAAAAATTGTACTTGTTCCACAACTAGTTCTAGAACGCATGATTATAGTCAGAACTCGTTCTACTTTGGAGTTGAGACCAATGATAACACACAACACCAGGGTATATTGGGTTTGTGCTTATGTTTGTAACATACAAAAATATTCGTTCTATACACACCTTAAAGTATACCAATCGGTATACTTTTTCTGAGTCGATGAAGCTATGTCCGTCCGTCTGTCTGGCCGCAATTTGAAAATTATTAAAATCGGTCCATTATTTCGATTAGCCCCCATACAACCGTACCCCCTAATAGGGCCTTTGGGCTTATAATTAATTTAAATGATCTATTATGTCAACAAAAGTCGACAAAACTTAGTTTTATAGAACTTTAAATGACACTACCGAGTTTTGTAATGATCGGGCTTCATACAAACTCCTCTAGCCCCTATACAAACTCTCCTTAAGAAAATAACTTAAAGGTCAAAATTCACTTACAAACACTAATAACACATTTAAATTCTACATGAAAAATATTGAAATAAACTTAACTCCCCCTTCCAACATTTATAAGGATAGGCCCATATTTTTCCCCACTCCCCTTTGAGCCCTTTTGTAAAAATCTCATTTTTTGCCAAAAACAAATTAAGTTAAAAAACAAATCAAATGCTTTATGTTTTTAAATAATCCCCATTTTTAACATACATACTGACTGATGTAGGGTATCATATGGTCGGCTACGTCCGACCAAACATTCATACGCGTTTTTGTCTGAAATTGGAACGGTTCCAGAACTAGATCTTTAATCAATGATTTTTGTTCGAATTTGTCAATCTCGGAACTAGTTCTAGGGAAGCTTTATAGAACGTATACTTTTATTTTAAAAATTGTTAATTTTATAGGGTTTTTTGTTCGATTTTATTAAAATTAAGTCTAATTTTAAGAAAGTGTTGAAGAATTATTATTGTACCTAATTTTTAGAAAACTTACAATTATCTTACATAAAATTCATCTGTTAAACTATTTCTTGCACAGGATATAAGAAACTAGCAGCTAACTTCCCCGTCTCCCAGTACAATTCAATTAGGGTATATTTAATTCTTTATAGTTAAATTTTATGCAGAAATAAAGATATCGCAGGAAAAATTGTATTAGTTCTACAACTAGTTCTGGAACACATGATATTAGCCTGAATTCGTACTAGTTGGCGTTGAGACCAATGATTTTTTTTTTCGAAATTGTCACCTTCGGGACTAGTTTTAAGGAAACGTTATGGAGTCGACACTTTGGAACTAATTCTTTAATTAATAATTTTTGTTTGAATTTGTCAACATTGGAACTAGTTCCATTGAAACTTTGGAGAACGTATAAACGTTGTAAGGATGTACGTTACAAGCAGCTAACTTTGCCTTCTCTTTTTACCATTCAATTAGGGATCTCCTTCATATCTTGTAGTTCAGTTTAATGCAGAAATATACATTTGAACGCGTTTTCTATTACGATAAAAATCACAAGTTCCAAGGTTGTTATTTAAAAATCTGAACTGGTTCACTTTGCATTCGTTATAGAACTACAGTAGGACCTTGATTATCCGTGATTCGATTATCCGGCAACATTAATTATTCGGGATGGAAAAATAAATTTGTTGCATCGATTTAATTTTATTTTAACTGATTGCCAAAGTTGGCACTCAGTTAACCGGGAAAATTAGTTATACAGAATGCTTCCTATCCCGACTATCACGAAAAATCGATGTAGTTGTTTTTAGAATAAGTTCTAAAATTTTTCCTAGGTAGTTATATTTAATATTTAATTTTTACAATTATTGAATTAATTAATTTTAGATTTTGATTTTAATTGATATTAATTTTTTTTATTATTTCTTTAATTGGAAAATTTTTTTTTAAAAATTTGTTAATTATTATCATAATTTTATAAGCAATTTCTGTCCGTCTGTGCATGGTAAACTAAATACAAAAAATAAGTTCATTACATATATTTCGCTTAAAAATATGTGTCAGAGAATCCCGTAAGGCCTTTTGGAATAATATAAGGGTAAAACAATGAAAATCCTATGGGGTGACCCTGATAAGAGCAAGAGTATATAAGTAAGTTTGAGGTATGTTTGTACGCATTCTGAGTGGACACACAGGTGTAAGGGCACCGCTATATAAATTTGGACTGTGAAAATTCGGAGAACTTTTTTACTACTGTCAGGCATTCGTCGAAGTTAGATCTAAGTATCTTGGTAGTGAATTATTCCGGTAATAACATTACTCACAAAGATTGATGTGAAAATTTTTAGGAATTACGTCCAGGAATTTGAGCTACTGAGTACTGAAAGAATTTGTTTTAAATCAAGAACGTAATTTCACGAAATTATTTTCAAAGTTGTGACCCATAGTCTAATTGAAGGGTTAACATGGGTAGAAGGACAGTACCAAATCGGTTCGAAAATGATTCCATTTTTTTAAAGATTTTATATTTATATTCAGACACTACAATTTTAATTTAAATTTTTGTGGATACAATATGTTTAGTTTTTGTTGTTTAAAAAAACAATATGCAAAACAGAATTTACAAATCTAAAACGAAAAGTTAATTTAATTAATTAAGGTATTACAAACTTACTACTAGTTTATAAACTATTTAACCAAACCCTAAGGAAAAAATTCCAATTCCAACTAAATCATGGATATAAGATTTGCTTAAAAGACAAAAAGAAAACCTAAAGTAAATAAAGAGTTACTTATAATTTACTAATTAAAAAAATAATTTCTTTCTTTCATTATAATGAAAAAAATATATTTTCAATCTAAAACTATTTTTCATAAATCATTATGAACTCATTATATTTTATAATGCTAAACTTTTTGCTATAGAACAAAACCGCAATAGATCAAAAGCACGTGTAACATATTTTTTTTTTAGAAAATAACCACTAAAAATATGTTACACGCTCTCTAATGAATGAATGACCTGTTTTAAAAGTCAAAAATGTTTTTTTAAATAAATGAGGTTTTGTTGTTCAAACATCAACTAATGACTTTAATTATTTTGGAATCAAAAACCATTTTGTTTTAAATATTCAAATACACAAAACACAACTAATAATGCCAACAAGAAAACTAAACCAACAAAAAATATTATAAGCCCTTTTCCCGCAACCAAATTCTGATGTAAAAGGGGAGCAACATTTTATTTTCTTATTTTGGGTAAGGAAGAAAATATTGTTTGTGGAAGGCATGTAAACTAATCCTTTCAAAAACACATGTTGTTTTAATGAGAATCTGAACAATGTGAATGAAAAGAAACCACAGTTGTGGAATGCATAACGTGGTTATACAAACATTGATAAAAACATACAAAAAATTTCTTTTACAAGTACATACTTTGAATACAATAAAAAAATCTCCACAAAAAAACATGATAAATGAATGAAAGTTGGCTAAATATTAGCCTAGCATATTAACAAGTGTAAATTATTATGAATATCTAAGAAATATTCGTTAATTTCGAAGGTATGATCGACTCAAAATTACCTTAAATAATAGATTAAGTTATACCCGTCCGCACGTGTGAAAGTCCGTCTATCTGTTCGTGTGTCCATATAAACTTTCAAATAATTTTATAAAATTTGGCACATACTCATCTTTTGACACATGGATGAAGCCTATTGAAAATTGTTAAAATCGCTCATCGTATAAATATTATAACAATGAATATTTTGACACATCTACAGTGATGTTATAATGGTAATATAATTTTTTAAAATTTCAAATTGAAATAGTTATACATTTGTTGATACAATATCGAAAATTCGTGTGTCATTGTTTAAAAAATTCATATACATTTGATTGTGAATTGTTTTAGAAAATCGTACGGTTTTTGCACAAAATGATCCATGAACAGGTTTTCGTTATGAGAATTTTACTGACTACCACGTAATGATATGTCCTCTTAGTATATGATATGTTTCTCTTAGTATAAGAAATAATAATTACATTTTGTGTGACGTATGGTATGCATTCGATATATATAAATAAGTAAGAAATTATAGTCGGGCGAGGCCAACCATTAAATACCCTATATCTGTTACAAACCGTAAAATGAAGTTTTCATAATAAAACATTTAAGTAGAATTGTACCTTACTTCAGATATATTTAAAAACTGTGAATAAAACTGTGGACATTTAAGTGAAATTTTGAAGAGGGCTTTTCATAGAGGCTAGGGTCAAATGAGGCCATATAATTAAAGAATTCATGAGGTTTTGCAACTTTTTGTCGACATACGAGTATATTAAACTTAATTACGAACTTAAAAGTTTTACTCGGCGGGTTCGGTTGTATGGGGGCTAGGTGAAATAATGGTCTGATGTCAACCATTTTCAATAGGCTTTATCTACGGTACCATAGAAGATAATGTGCCAAACTTCATTGAATTATCTTCAAAATAGCGACCTGTAGTTTGATTACAAGTTTTACAAGCCCTATTCGGGGGTTCTGTTGTATGAGGCTAGGTGAAATAATGAAGCGATCTAAACCATTTTCAATAGGATTTGTCCCTGAGACAAAAGAATATTATGTATTAAATTTCATTGAAGTATTTTCAAAATTGCGACCTGCAGTTTGATTACAAGGTTTACATGGACAGACGGACATAGCTAAATCATCTCAGAAAATGATTCTGAGCCGATTGGTATACCTTAAGTTTTGCAGATTTTTGTTGATATAATAGAACATATTACGTAATTATGAGCATAAAAACCCTATTCGGTAGGGTGGGGGTTTTGTTACGTTTGTATGGGGGCTAGGCGAAATTATGGACCGATTTCAACTATTTTCAATAGCGTTCGTTCTATAGCGGTCAAGAAAACAGTATTTGCCAAATTTCATCAAATTATCTTGAAAATTGCGACCTGTAGCGTGCGCACACGGTTTACATGGACACACACACACACAGACAGACGGACGGACGGACAGAAGGACATAGCTAGATCGACTCAGAAAGTGATCGACTCAGAAAGCGAATGGTATATTTTAAAGTCTAGAAACAATATTTTTGGGTCTTACAAACATCAGCAAAAACGCAGAATACAATCCCCACTATAGTGGTGGAGGGTGTAAAAATACAAGGACCTCAACATGGTACTATGGAAAAACAGCGTACGTGTTATAATCCAAAATAATTTAAAACAAGTAAGAAATGATAGTCGAACGTGGTCGACCTTACACCAGTTAGGAGCTTTTTGTCGAAATTCGACTAAGTATATATACTTAAAAGTCCTAATGAAAATGATTCCAAGCTAACTCGTATCCGTCAAGGTGTGTATAGACCAATATTATTGTACGTTACCTTAATCAGCACAAACCCTATATACCTTTCCCACTAAGGTTGTGTAGGGTATAAATAATATAGACATACAACATTATAATGATATGACACATTCTTAAATTTTATAAGATTTTATTGAATTCATTAATATAATATTTTACACCAGTTTAGAGAATATAATCTGATTTATTTTTCTATAATACAGCATTTAAGTCAGTGGGAGGTTTTTTAGGTTTTATATCGGTATTGGGGAGGGGAAATATAGATCCCACTAAAATTGGTGGAGGAATCTAAATTTTCATAAAATGCATTTGTTTTGAATTTTATAACAACATTAGCCTTCTTATGAAAATTGTTGGCATTTAACTTATTTTCTAAAGGAGCCTTTGTATAAGGTCTGGGGTCAAGTGAATAAAAGTCGGCAAAGTTATCCACGTAGGTATAAAACTTAGTTGTATTGCTTTTTGTCGAGTTAAAATTGTATTAAACATAATTATGAGCTCAAAAACCCAACTAAGGAAGTTCAGTTGTATGGGCGAATAAGAGTCGGCAGAGTTATACACGTAGGTATAAAACTTAGTTGTATTGCTTTTTGTCAAGTTACAATTATATTAAGCATAATTATGAGCTCAAAAGCCCAACTAAGGAGGTACAGTTGTATGGGGGCTAATTAAAATAATGAACTGATCTAAACGAATAGCCTTCGCTGATAGGATAATGGACAGACGAACTAAAATAGGTAAGCTTTACAAACATCAGCACAAACCCAATATACTTTTTCCACTTAAGAAGTGTAGGGTATAAATATGTGGCATGTATATCCCCAAAGCTCTAAATATTTCAAAATATTTTAACTTTTTTTGACTAATAAAATGTATCAACAATTTTCTTCGAATGATTTTTTTCTTTTCAAATAAAATTGTGTATTTTTAGCTAAGATAAATTACCCTAACGCTAAGAATGAATTCCTGTTTAAAAATCACTAGACTATTAAATTCTAAATAATTGACATAAATATCCCTCCAGCTATGTACAAACATCCACTACAAATAAACATTTTCATCTTAGGAAATACATTTTAAAAATGTTTACCGGTATCATAACCAAACACATTTTTCCCCAAACAATAACAAAATCAGTGAGGGTGCAAAACCATTAAAATTGTCTTTTAACCTGTAATTATAAAGGGGTTTTAATTTCCCTTACCTTTAGAAATTTTACATAAATACGATACTATTGTATATAAATTATTATGAAAGAGAAAGCTCTTACTATTAACGCAATTTAAAAGATTTATTTGTAATTCGATTCTTAGACAAACATTTTTTTTTGGCGTTGGGCGTAAGAAAGAAATTTTCTCATTTATATAGTTTAATAATCTGTTAAACAAAAAAGTATTTATGAAGCCTTCAGCCACAATGTGGTTTAGCTTAAGGGTGTAATCCTCTTATTTTAGTTAGTTATGTAGTTATTGTTTTTGCTACTGTTGCAAGTACATTAGGGGAAAAAGAAAGACAAGTGCAAAGAAATTAAACTTACTTACCATTGAAATATTATTAGATGAGTAAGTAAAATGTATCCTTAATTAATATCCTTAATAATTCATGAGAATGTGGCAAAAATGGGAATTATGGCTTAATTTGTAATTGTAATAAATGGCTTAATTATAAACACACACACTTATAAACACTATCTTATTTATTATTTGAATATATAATTTAGATGCTAAAGAAGTAATTTTAATAAGAAATTTCTTGTTTAAATTTTTAATTACTTTTTTTTAAGTTAGTTGTATGTAAAGATTTATATGAGATTTCACTTAATTTATTAAATTTTCTTTACTTTAATATTTTTTTGTGTTATTAAATTAATGTATTTTTATATAAAACTTAATTTTATTGTTGTTGTTTGCTAGCGATTATTTATACATATTTTCCCCAAAAATTTTAATCCAACACGTTGTAAGTTTCACTATACAATAACATTTCGTATTTTTCTACAATATTTAATTTAATATAGATTTTTGCTTACAATTTAATGTTGCCACTTAAAATATATCCTTGAAATCTTAAAATTCTTGTGATTTTTTTTATAGCACACACTTATTTATTATTTAACTTTCTGGGTTTTATTTGAAAATATTTTTATAACAATTTGTGTTTGTTTTCATTTATTTAACATTTAGTTTTCTTTTACTTGTATAAAATATTCCTTGTTTTTTGTTACGTATGCGCTACGAATTACCCGTTAACAGGACATGAACGCACGACAACGACATTAGTAATACGACTGATGTAATGGTGAGCTCCAGCGTTATGCCGAACACACATAAAAGACTAGGACACACAGGCCGGAAAAGTCGGCTAAATAACAAGTACCAAAAAAAAAAAAAAAACTTGTGTCGAAAAAAATATGTAAAAAAGCAAAACACAGTCAGTGGAAAGAATTTAACAGACTCACACATACAAAATAACAACAAAATTGTTCTCAGTAAAATGTGGATGTAAGAATAAGGGTGTTGCCATATTGTTTTGGCTGCTGCAAAAATTACGGAAGAGATTACTAAACAAACTTGTAGGTTAGTACTATATACAACCAATTAATGGACGATTTGGAAGAAAATCACAGAATGATTATGTATATATGGAACTTATTCGACTATAGTTTTAAGCCGATATTATTATTAGATCATTAGTAAGTTACGATTAAGTGACCAATAATGAATTAAATGTCTACTATTGGTACGTCACAGAATGCACCACTTAATGCCTTGATCTTGGCTAAAATTATATGTTTTGTCATTTTCTAAAGAGGAGTTTGCATGGAGTCATCAAATTATCTTGAAATTTGCGAATTAGCTTACATACTGTGGACCATATTAGCGTTTTAGCACATCGTCAGTATAGTACATATGTAAGTCCTCACAGGATATCATTTTATCAATTTGCCGAGTGTTTAAACAACACGAACGACTGACAATGACTCATAATTCGCTAATCATCTGTTGAAGTTCTTGAGAATGGTCTTGGAATAGCATAGCTGAATGTACCGAAAGCCTTCGAGAGTTCCAGCGCCAATAGGAGTGATCTTTCTCAATGCCTTAACACAGAAAGGGTGTGGAGTTGTGGAATGTTCGACGAGAAGATTTTTGAATGGAAGATCTTTTTGTATGCAAAGATTTAGTATATGGGTTCGAATTTAATTAAATCGTATTGGTCAAAATAATAATAATATCTGGAATATTTTAAAAAATAACTAACTTAGAACACCATTAGCATTGGATCGGAAAAAAATTGGTCTTTATATTCTAAACATTTCTGAAAAAAAATATAGTTTGTATGTATCTCTTGCATTATTAAATCACCAAAAATGAAATGAAAAACCTCCAAAAGAATAACATTTATCACCACTTCAAAAGTAGCACGAAGTGAGTTTGTTTAGAAAGAATATTTATTGACTTCCAAATAAGCGAAAAGAATCCCTATATATATTTTTGTACTGAAATTTTTTAGTTAAAGCAATTTTATTTTTGAGTTGACAAATATGTAATTTATTTAATTATGTTAATATTATTTGAGTAAGATTAGTTGTACTCTATAATACTGCAATTTCACTTCCCAAAAACTTTCAAAAAACATAAAAATTACTTTTTAAGAATGACTTCAGACGTAGTGACTTTGTAATCATCACTTCTTCAGGTCAATTTCAGTGCTTCCATGGATTAACTTCTACTTTTTTCGCTTCTATGAAAGTTATTTTTTTGCTGGGTATCGCACGGTGAAGAAAAAAAAACTAATTAAAAAATACAGTCAACAAATAAATTATATAGATGAAATTTTTAATTCCTAATCTAATATCCCCACATAGTGGCAACTTAACAAAAACATTTGACAGCTGCAAGAGAAACATCTTGTAAAATATTCAAAAACTATTCTCTCCCAGAGATAAAAAATATGAAAAAAATACAGCACCTAGTTAGGAAAAAATAAACTAAACTCATAAAAACTGATTTTGTGACAAAAACAAAATGTAAACAGGACCTACAGGAAATAGTTAAAAATATAATCAATTAAATAAAACTCTTAAATGTAATGTAAAATGTTTAAAGTTTATACAATTTTCTTGTAATTATACACTTTACTAAAGAACTTAAAATGAAGCTAATAACTTCATATATATGTAAATACTTGAGTCCTAGGAAATGACGTATATAAACAGGATACTAGCCTTGTGCTTGTAATAATAAACACAAGAGCTGTGAAATAACAGGAATATTATAGTTGTTTGATGTCATCAGTAGTAATAGCTGAGAACAACAATAATAATAATAATTTCCACAAAAACAGTTTTCTCTCATTTGTAGATAATTAATCTCTATGTATTAGAGAATTTTATAAATGGAACAAAATATTTTGGGTGTATTCTAACATGCGCAGATGGAAAACTTTGTTTTTTTTCACTTCCTTAACAAATTTATAAAAATTACTCTTTAATTTATTGTGATACTCTTATAATAAAATCACTCTCTTTTGTTGCTTTGAACATTTCCAGTGATAATTTCCAATAACACAGTTTGCCTTAACCACTGTAATCTTTCCAAGTTAATAGCAACACATGACTGTTTTCTGCTCTCATTTCATAAATTCCAATGTTAAATAAAAACTGTCCCAAAACTCTCACATTTAACCTACATCCTGTTTATTTTTACCAAATGTTTCTTATTGTAAAATATTCGCTCATTTTCTCTTTATCTCTTTCTCACCTTTATTAGGACACATATTCTGTTGATTTTCTTTTTAAACTCACAAATAGGGAAAAACAAGGAATAAAGGATAAAAGAAATTAAAAAAAAGAACAAAACCGTCATCACATATTTTATGCATATTTTTGTTAACACTTGGCATATCTACACGTCTTTTATATATTTTAAGCTTACAAATAATTACATTAATAATGATGCTTATAAAGTTGATTATGATGATTATAATGTTGTTGTTCTTATTTTAATAGTAGAGTTATAAAGGAAATTCCTTTGTTTTTTTCATTCTTTGATTCTTGTTTTTGTAACTCTTACTTAATTTTTCTTTCTTTTTTTTTATTTTCCCTACACATTCGGGAATGTAGTGTCTTAGGTCAGAATGTGTCATGTACGTATATTGCCACAAATTGTGTGTATGTTTGCCTAAGAGTATGTAGTTAGTAAAATGATGATAATGACTTTTGGCGTAGATTCTTTGGCACAGGCACTTTCAATGAATATTCAAAATTGAAAAGTTTTAATTTTGTCTAAAGAAAACATTTCGGATAATTCATGATTTATGCTAGAGTAGAAAATGTGGAAAAAGTTTACAAAAATATTATAAGTATTAATAGATGATAGACATATTGGGCGCCAAGTGTGACACAAATAAATCACTTTGGAAAATTTAATTTTGACATTTTACCTAAAAGTGTATAAAAGTGCAAAATTGGTTTAAATAAAATAAATAAATCAAGAATATGAGAGTGAGTATGTTCTTTTAAACATTCATCAGATATTTTGCCAAATGTTTATGTATATTTTTGAACAGTGTTATGTCAGAGAACCATAGGAAGGAAATCCTATTAAAACCGGAAGTATGTACCTCTTATACCCTACATTACCATTCCATAGTAGTTTAGAAACTTTTATTTTTGGAAATATTTCGGTATCTCTAAAACTATTAGACACAGCGCAGTTGCAAGTGGTCGAGGACGGAAAAGGTCCTGTGGGTAGCTACTTAAAGTTGATACAACCTACTCTACTTTAACGAGGAGGGTATATTGGGTTTGTGCTGATGTATGTAACACATTGAAAAGTTTACTAATCGAATCAGAATAATTTTCTGTTTCGATTTAACTATGTCAGTCCAATGTCCGTTTATGCATGTAAAACTTGTTCTAAAACTACAGGTCGAAATTTTCTAGATAATTTTATGAAATTAAACACAAATTTGATAAAATTAAAATTGCACAATTTAGACATTGTTTTTTTTTCTAAAAATTATTTATTTACTTTCTTCAATAGAAACAAATTTTTTCAGGACATAAAAAACAACAAAATATACCCAACTGGCTCCTTTCCGAGTATACATCTAACACGAAACAAAGCCAACCAGGTGGTTAGAGGTAAATATAAATCACTGTCTTTTCATATATATATATATATATATATATATTGACCACACATACATACTTACATATACACATGCAAATTAAAAATATTTTTTAAATATATTTTAAGGCGATATGAAAAATTGTATTGATAATACTCATTAAAAATTGTAATTATGACAGATTTAAAATATTAAAATCTTGGCTTGTTCTATAATAAAATATAAGCAAATCTGTTTCTACATATATTTGATGGGACAGAACATTTATGATATAGCTGAGACGAATATAGAACTTTAATTTGTTTATATTAAGGTTATATATTTTCTTTGTGTTGTTGTATATATTCGTCAATATTGCAATACTCAGTAAAAAATATTAATTCTATATATTTGTTACTCAGTATCCAAATTTATATGTATTGTGAAGTATTTTCCACAATAGGATAAACGCTAATAAATATTGTTAACATATTGTCCATTATTTCATCCAGCTTTATACAACCTGACTTTCCGACTAAGACTTTTCAACTCAAGACTGCGTATTTCCTAAAATCAGCACAATTATGTATTGGTGACAGCGTTGATTTTTATAATTAATAATCTTCATTTGAGGATTGTAATAATTCAACATACATTGTACATATGGTGTTTATTTCGGTAGCCTATAAATGCTTTTAAATTAAACCAGATATTTTTAACCTATAACCCCAAATAAATTGCATGTTTTAATAATGACTTATATTATTTACATCTGCAATCATAAAATTTCTAACTATTTATATAAACGTTCTAGCTTCATTTACAGATGTAAAAACTATTTATTTAGTTTAGATTTTGCAATTTCATTCAAATAATTGTTTATTTATGAACATTTTGTTCTATGGATTAAATTCAAAATAACACACACAAACACACACGGAAACATATTACCATCCAATATTATTCGCCCATGAATTTTATTGGAAATTATAATTACACGAATAGTTCAATAAAAACCAAGTTTCTATTTAGTTTTTCATATTGTTGTCATAATGGTTATTGCTAGTTGTTAGTTTCCATGGTTAAGTACATGCTTGGGTATTGGCAAAAATAAAAGTTAATTATAAATTTTTGAAATCATCTCTTACAAGTCCTTTTTTAATTAAGTACAATTCCACTGTGTTGTGGTTATTTATTGATAGGAATCTGTGGGAAAAAATAAACAAACAAAATTTACATAAATTTGCATCCAAAATTTTGTATGCAAACCACTGGAGTTTAGGGGGGGCGTAATGAATATGTTTTCACAAAAAGAATGATTGGCTTATGAATAACTTGTCATAGCTTTTAATTGCAGTTTTTCAAATTTTGTTAGAACTTTATGTTAAGTAAATAACCATTTTTTTAGAACTTTGCTTTAACTAACTAACTAGCTAACTAACTAACTAACTAACTAACTAACTAACTAACTAACTAACTAACTAACTAACTAACTAACTAACTAACTAACTAACTAACTAACTAA
>NC_060952.1:80591849-80593120 GCF_022045245.1 Lucilia cuprina
ATATATATACTTTATGGGGTCTTAGAGCAATATTTCGATGTGTTACACACGGAATGACAAAATCAATATACCCCCCATCTTTTTTGATGGTGGGTATAAAAACATACAAATGTGGATGGGTAATACGTGGTAACGTAAAAGGAAATAAATAATTTAAAATTCAGCGGCGTTATACTTTTTATTTGCTTTCTTTATACTAATATGTTTATTTTCTCCTCTATTTTTAACAGAAGAGAGTATTTATTCTTATTTACAATTGTATATCCGTTTTTGTTTTGGAGTTTTTTTTTAGACACTACGTTAACTTAATGCTAAGAACCTCTCACTGGTGTCTTTCCGGCTGCCTTTACATAAAGGAAATTTTAAATGGACCATTGCTTGCAGATAATTTGAATGCTATTTAAACTTAATATGAACTTGGTGAAATAAAACTTTATAAAAGTTACATATAAACAATTTAAGGTTTATGTATAATAGAGTGTCCCGAAGAACAGAGAACGTATTTCAAAAATTTGTTTTTAATTTTTTTCGTATTTAATTCATTAAAACGCATCGTTTGTGTGATATTCCTTCCAAAACAGTAGGCCCACGTTCACCTAAATGTATTACTAGTTAATCTTGTAAAGAATGCATTCATGACATTTTTTTTTCGTTTTTTTAGATATAGATATAGATAGATAGATAGATAGATAGATAGATAGATAGATAGATAGATAGATAGATAGATAGATAGATAGATAGATAGATAGATAGATAGATAGATAGATAGATAGATAGATAGGTAGATAGATAGATAGATAGATAGATAGATAGATAGATAGATAGATAGATAGATAGATAGATAGATAGATAGATAGATAGATAGATAGATAGATAGATAGATAGATAGATAGATAGATAGATAGATATATAGATAGATAGATAATTAGTTAGTTAGTTAGTTAGTTAGTTAGTTTGTTAGTTAGTTAGTAAGTTTGATAGTTAGTAAGTTAGTTAGTTAGTTAGTTAGTTAGTTAGTTAGTTAGTTAGTTAGTTAGTTAGTTAGTTAGTTAGATAGTTAGTAAGTTAGTTAGTTAGTTAGTTAGTTTGTTAGTTTGTTAGTTTGTTAGTTAGTTAGTTAGTTAGTTAGTTAGTTAGTTAGTTAGTTAGTTAGTTAGTTAGTAAGTTAGTTAGTTAGTTTGTTAGTTTGTTAGTTTGTTAGTTTGTTAGTTAGTTAGTTAGTTAGTTAGTTAGTTAGTTAGTTAGTTAGTTAGTTAGTTAGTTAGTTAGTT
>NC_060952.1:80593220-80648159 GCF_022045245.1 Lucilia cuprina
TGCTTCTGTTAGTCAGTTGTGAACGATAAAGTCATTTTCTGAAGGGTACTTTGTATGGGGGGTAGGGTCAATTATGGGCCGATCCTAATGAAATTCTATAAAATGATTTATGTCCCCATAAAACATTACAGCGCTATTGATGCTTTTGTTAGTCAGTTATTGGCGATAATGTCATTTTCTAAAGGGGGCCTTATATGGGGGCTAGGCGAAATCGTGGACCGATATTGCCCATTTTCAATACCAAACAAACTGGATCAACTATAAGTATCTGTGCAAAATTTCAGCTTGCTAGCTACTTCCGTTTGGACTCTATCGTGTTTTCAACAGACAGACAGACAGACGGACATGGCTAGATCGTCTTAGAATCTAATAAGGACCCAGACGAATATTTCAATGTGTTACAAACGGAATGACAAAAACAATATACCCCCCATCTTTTTTGATGGTGGGTATAAAAATCCCTTCATTGCAATACTTACCAGCAGAACATTTAAAGTAGTAGTAGCTCCACACCAAACGCTTAATAAAAACTACCTTTTGTTGTAGCTCGTTCATTCGCAGTAGCATAACTAATGTGTAGGAAAGTTCAAAGGAAAAACTTTATTTTTACCAACAGTTTTTATTTTTATACATTTAATTTTTAAATCATCTCAGGATATTTTACTTCAGTCTTTAGAAAGTTTATATTTGGTTTTATATTGCCTGATTTTTTTTTGTTTTTTGTTATATTCAAGCAGATGCAGAAAATAAAAATTAAAAATTTTTTAAGTTTATATTTAAGTTAAGTTCAGTGTAAAATTATTTGGTCTTGAAAGTGTTATAAGAGGGGTTCAATATGTGTGATCTTTATATGTTAATGTGTCCATTTGTTATCCCCTTTTAATCGTAATCACAGCGCTTAAGAATCCAGGAAAAACGTGCATTAAAAGTAATGAGTTAAAATGCGAATAAAATCTTTTTAAATAACTTCTTCAATAGCATTTTAAGTCATAATTTAACACGAAAAAGACATAGGAGGCAAGTACTTCTACACTCGCTTACAAGTAGGGTGTTAAAGAACGACTAAGTAAGTTATTTTAAATTTTTAAAAATACAAATGTTGGGCAAGGATACAAACCAGATACTTTGGTTTTTAAGTCAAATGCTCTACTCACTGCATGGTGAAAGAAATGGTTTGCACATACAAGTTTAACTTTGTTTTATTATTAACACGCAAAAAAAAATGTGCACATAAAATAACAAAAGGAAAGTACTTCTATATCAGATTGTATGAAAGTCATTATTGAAGTGATGCAGACTGTAAGTAGTAGTCATTGAAAAGTAAGTGGTTATGTTACTTTAAACCTTTCCCGACTTTTTGCTGGAAGGTGTTAGTATTACTTCATCTTTTATTATTTTGGTAATGACTCTCCTTAATTGTCCAAAAGGAATGTATAACGAAGCAGAGTTCGCAGAAGTGTTTTGAAATCTCTTTCGTATAATCTATGATATGTAATTTTAACTTCAGATTATCTAAAGTTTCTGATAAAACATCTGCTAATGACAAGCTGGCTAAAAATGAAATTCATTTTTTACGGAAACTTTTGATTCTTCAATATACAGAATCAAACTTTTTCAGGGTAGAATTTAACATTTACCTAAACAAAGACTTTACAATTTAAAAATTGACTTTTGAAATGACCTGTAATATTTAAGAAAATTATACAAGATATTTAGAAATGCAGATTTACTTAAAAAATATATAAAGATTGTGCAAAACTATTGCTTCTAAGAAACTTTAATGGCTACTTCTGATCCTTCTAAACTTTTACAGCTACTGATACATAGGTAGAGCAAATTACAAGCTGAATCTTATGGACTATGGTATTTTCAACCACCTAGTGAGCTAGAGAAGACCTACTACCTCTTTGTGAATTGCAAAAAAAAAACATAAAGTTTATATTCGTAAATGGATGACGTTTGTCCATGTTTTTATCTTTTTCGTTTTAAGTAAAATACTACACATCGATTGTGAAGTATTCTTACAACGGATTCTTAAAAAAGCTAGAAAGCATTGTATCTTATTCTGTGTCATTAAATCATTCCCATCGTATCGTCACTGTTTTGAATATACGTACTATGTGGATTTGAACAAAGTTTTCAGAAAAGAAAAAAACTTTAATTTAGCTTTTTATACCCTACACCACTTAAGTGTGGAGGGTGCTGATGTTTGTAACGCACAATAATATTGGTCCTATACCCACCTTAAAGTATACCAATCAACTCAGAATCATTTTCTGAGTCGATTTAGCTATGTCCGTCCGTCTGTCCGTGCATGTAAACATTGTAATGAAACTAAAGGCCACAATTTTGAAAATCATTGAATGAAATTTGGTAAATGATCTTCTATTGTCCCAGGGACGAACCCTATTGAAAATAGTTAGGATCGGTCCATTATCTCACCTAGCCCCCATACAACTGAACCCCCGAATAGATCTTGTAATCAAACGACAGGTCGCAATTTTGGAGATAATTCAATAAAATTTGGCACCTGATCTTTTATGGTACTGAAGACGAAGCCTATTGAAAGTTGTCCATCATTTCACCTAGGCCCCATAGAACTGAACCCGCCAAAGTCTTATGACTCTGATGAACTTTATAATTATAGGGCCTCATTTGACCCTAACCCCTTTTAAAAGCTTTAGTATATCTGAGGCAAGGTACAATTCAACTTAAATGCTTTATTATGAAAACTAAATCACATTTTATTCTTATATATGGTCGGTCTCGCCCGACTATAACTTCTTACTTCTTTACATATTGGCGATGCTTTGAAAAATATGTGGATTCATTAACTAATAATTTATAAGTATTTTAAAAAATAACTCAATTTTCAGCGCAATTAAAAAACTCTACATATGCCTTTTTAGAAAACAGTTTTTATATTGAAAACTCATTACCTAATTTTGATAATTACACAAAATTTGCCACAAATATTACCTTTGTATACAGAATTTCTCAAAGCTCCCATACAATGTCCTCACCCAAAACTCACAACCTAATGGCTCATTACCTAATTAAGATATTTATTCAAAATTTGCTACGAATATAGTTTTCCTTTTTTTATTTTCAGAAATATTACTGTCAATATCTTTTTCCGATTGGTCGACCGTGTTCAACTACTTGCATTATCATAACTAAAATTATAAACATATTAATCGCTTATAAAGATTTTAATCGCTTATTTAATGTTTAGTATGCAGATTTTACAAAATTCCTACAATAAACCATCAATAAATGTATTAAAGGTTTATGAATAATATCTCTTCTCTTACCTATCTCTTACTCAAACTTTTCACTCACATGCAAATTGTTAAATATCGCTAAGGCATATTTTAGAGCGCTTTTAAAATATGTATAAATGAAAATGGTGTTTGTAATTAATGTATTACAATTTTGGGATCTTTCTATTGAAAACATGAGAAAACTTATTTTCACAAATATTTCACCAAAGAAAAAATTATTAAAATTAAATTAGCTGTAGAGAGTATTTAGGATTCGACACGGCCGAATATAGCACTCTTAATTGTTTTCATATAAGTACCCTATAAACTGATTCTAAGTTGATCAGTGCCTCAGAATGTTAATAAGAGTAAATAAAATAAAAATATGGTGATTTTATGATTTAACTCAATATAATTTGAAACACAAAGGACTTTTTGCTAAAAAAAATCGAAAAAATTCCACATAGTACTAAAATTCAAACAGAGATGAGTTAGTCGGACCATCATTTTTCAAAGGTGTCCTGTTATCTTGCCAATACTGTCAAATCTTTTCCAATATATAAATTTTACTGTGTGTCTATCTTTAAACTAACATTATATTCATGTGATTTGTGTTATAATGCCAAACAGCCAATGTGATCGAAACAGCGACCTTTCAGATATGTTAGGTTGTGTTATGTCCCTTAATGAAACTAATATCAAGCAGCAACAGGTACAATAAGCTTATAATTTACATATAGATTGTATCTATATATCAGTCTAAAAATTTTATGTTAAATTTTCGCTAGATACACTATACTGCTACAAAAGTAAATTAAAAGTTAAAACGAAAAGTTTAATATTATTGTTAAATGATATAAATAAAAAAACTATTTAATTTAGTATAAAAAACAACTGTCATCCTAAAGTTTCCTACAGCATACCATAATATTAACTTGGCTCACTTAGTCGTTTTTGCATATTTTCATATGTATGTACTTTGGCAACTTCTAATTCAATTTTTAAGATTATGCCATCACTTGTAATGCCACTATACATACTTAAAATAGCGGTAAATTGAAATAAAAAAAACTAACGATAATACAAAAATTGTAATACCAACACAACATTACTTCAGTTGTAGTAGCTAAACATAGATATACATATACAATAAACATTAAGGATATGTGCATATATTTATATATTTCTATATGAATGTATATGATAAAAGCTGTGAAGAATACCCTATGTACATACATACATAGATAGATAGATGTATATGGCACAACATCTTACGAGTGTTTGCTTTATTTGTTGTTGTCATTTCTTTTTTTATCATGCCAACATTTGAATGAAAGTAAAATGCTTTTAAAAAGCCACTGAATATACTTTTGCAGTGAATGGAGATTGTGATAATATTACGTCATTCCTCTGTACTAAAGTTAAAATATATGAAGTTATCTATCTATCTATTCATAGCAAAGAAGTTTGCATAATATTTAGAAAGAAAAATGCACAGAAAAAAATTTCTAATAGAATATTTCTCATACATGCTTATCAATACACTGTTACAAATAATTTGGAACAAAATTTTTTCAAAAATATTATTTAACTTAATACTTTTTTTTGACTATTATAATTTTTAATTAATACTTTTTTTAATGTGTATTGCAACTGTTTAATATCTTCTTGAATTATTTAAATACATTTTTACCAGTGCACGGAAAACATTTTCACATCTGTTTGTACATTAGGATCTGTATATAATATTTTTATTTCTTGAATGCATTTGCAAACATAACAATAGAATACTTGTCTCCAACTTTCACTTAACATTACAGAGCTGTATGTAGATAATTGAATAAATTATACCTAGTTATAAAATTAAATATATAAAAATATGGTTTGGCCTTAATGTTTGCTTTGCTAACTTTAATATAAGAATTATATCTTTAATAGTTTCCTATATATACGAATTTTTAGATTTAGTTCAAATGGGAGGTGTCGCACTCTAATTTCATTTTAAATATTCATAATGATACTAAATGATACTATAGTCAGTCCGCTCTTTTTATCCTTGGATGTGAAAGTTGTCCTTCTTGTTGCCTTCAGTGGGCGTAGCTCCCCGCCTTTCTAAAATTTCAAATAACGAGTTCCTTCCAAGATCATTTATCGAAAAATAATCTTATAGATGGTAAATTTGTTCATATAAAGATTGCTGCCATTAACTGTTGTAGTTCCTGAGATATGCTTCTTTTAATAATTATGTTGGCGGTGCACCCCGTCTTTCTAAAATTTCGAAATAAAAAGTAACCTATAATTCCAGCCAAACCTATATTTTTTCTATTCCTTTTGATACCAGAATTAAAAAATCTTAGGCGTATGATAAATAAATATTTTGAGTCTTATGAAAAAATATAACTCATACGCCAAGTTATAATTTTTTCTCATTACAACCTCGGATGTCTTTGAATTGCAAAAATAAAGAGTAATAACTTTTAGGTTTCTAAATAGTAAGACCGGTTCCAATAAAGAAGATTTTTGGGACTCATTATCATATTTATAAAGAGTCTGGGGATTCTCAAAGTAGGACACCGAACATGTTAAAATGATTTAAATTTTTTGTTTGTGTTGAGTTGTCCTACAAGAAATTTAAGAAATTTCATCGGTTTCGTGAATGGTCGAAATATTTTAAAAATTATGTACTGCAGCTTTCGATCATTTTTACTTTTAAAAAGAATTTATTTTAAATATCGCTTTCCATCTCTGTTAGTGATATAATAACGAAAAAAAGAGGGAAAATACTAAACCCTCATTCGTATGCTTATTCGCGTTGTGTAAACCAAACTACAAGATCTCTGTTGTGTTTCTTTTTTTTTTGCACTTTTGCATTTAGCAAATGTGCGCGCGTAACAATAAGGAACTTTTTGTTATAGTTGTTAGATATTTTTCTTATTTTACTTTACATAAACATACATATACAATAGTTTTATATACATATTTTTCATTCATTTTGTATTTTTTTATTCAACATTTTATTCCTTAATGTGTAATTTAACTGCCAAGAATAGAGTTTTTTTATATACTACAAAAACTCGTATTGCATTTTAGCTTTTTTTCTATTCTTTTGCTAAGTTTAGTAAAAAAAATGTTAAAGTGATATATTCGGCTAAGCCGAATTTTATATATCATACAAAAGTTCCCTTTTGTAGGATTTCATTCGGACTCTACATATGCAATGTGTTACTTTTTCTTTACATTGACTTTATAAAAGTACCAGCATACCCTGGGTGCTTTGCTACTCTTACTTAAATTAAATTCATAAAAAAATTTGTTTAGTTTTATAGAAAATTTAAATTGATTAAACATTTTGTAATGTTTCAGTTTTATACGTTCAATATCACGTGATTAAATTCGCTTTCAGTAAGAAGTTTGTATTTTTAATTTCATTCATTTAGCTTCCACATTTTAGAAAATTTCGAAAGTACTTTTTGAAAAAAAACTATTGTAAAATACCTCTAATAGATTATCATTTAATTAAAAATTGTATGTTTTTGTGTTCAATATTATATACAATTCAAAAAATATCATTCAAAAATATCCCTACATTTTAAATTTTTATTTTCAATATATATGTTCAATAGCGTAAAAATGTCAAAAAGTACCATCGTAAAAACGAAAAAGTAAAAAAATTTCTCTCAATAAATTCTCATTTAATAAGGACACTGCGTTCCTGTTAACCATTATAAAAATCTGAAAGGTACTATTTGAAGAATAGAAAAGTACGAAATAGTTCTCAATTACAGAATATTATTCAGTCAAGACCATGTATATTAAAATTAATGTTTCTAGGTTGAATAATTTATAAAATTAAAAAAGTACAGATTATTTTGTGTATGTAAATAGACTACTTTTTCAAATCCAAAAAAAAAAAACATTGTCTCAATGAGTTTGAATAAAATTAAATTTCCCGTTTTTTTCCTTTTTGGTACTTTTTCTTCCCCAGTGAAATGCGAAATTTTTATTACAATAAATATTACGGAGTTAGTCCGTAATTTAATAGGAATAATTCAATAAACCGAAAAAGTTTTCTTAATTTTCTTTCTTTCTTAATTCAATAAACCGAAAAAGTTTTCTTAATGTGCTAAAAAAAGTACCTTAAATATATATTTACACCCAAAAAGGACAGAATTTTAATATACTTAGTACGAAACAGGTGTCTCATAATTTTCGGAGATGTTAGCAAAATATTTATAAAAATTTTATTATGTTAATTTGTTCTAAAGTTATATAGGAAAAACAAGGTACCAAAATCACCTTTGTTACACATTTTTAACCCTTAAAAGTACGAATTTCAAAAAAGTACCAGACACCCATCTGCTAATTTTAAGAGAAGATACAGGTGGATTTAAAATTTTTCTTGTATCACTCATATTGTGAAAGATAATTAGGAAAACCTGTTTTATCCGTTTTTCCCCTTTTTACCCGTAAATGTACAAATTTCCAAAAACACATCTATTGTCAAAATTTCATGATTCTAGGTTCAGCCGTTTGGGCTGTGCGATGACGAATCAGTTAGTCAGTAACGCTAATCTTTTATATATATAGAAAACAAGAACAATTAAAATATATTTTTTGATAAATTTTTCAGAGGTTGTCGGCGATTTCAGCTATATTTATCCTTTAATCTTAACCGATTTTGCTAATTTTAAATATCGATCATCCCGAACACATATCTGCTAGAATTCGCATCACTCATATATTTTGACTACATGATAAGATAGATATATAAAATTTCTGTTACAACTAAATACGAAAATGTTACAAACATCTACAAAAACGAGTAGTATCTCTTCAGATGTAGGGCATTAAAGTAAGAAAATATATAATAGCACTATCTTCAGTTGTATGAAAAATTGAAAAATAAAATTTTTTAAGTGCCATCTGTACAATATTACGAATACAAAAATATATTTATATATACATACTACATTAAAAAGGAGGAAATATTTTGTTTATTACTACACTGACTGACTCCCTATTTCGTAAAAGAAATATTTCAGAGAATTAAACTTTAATTTAAAACAGAAATCATGTTGAGGCAATTTTTATTATTATTTATACTTTATGCAGAAATTTGTCTTATTTTTACAACCTTAATGAAATAAATATTTGTTTATTTTTTAAATTATGAAGCAATTCTACATAAAATATTTAAGCACTAATCAGTGATAAGGAATAAATGCCATCAAAAAACTTAACAATTATAATTTTTTAAACTTCATAATCATCTATATAAAGAGAGAGAGAGAGAGATAGAGAGAAGGAAGCGTTACTACTGATTCATCATCGCACAGCCCAAATGTCAGAAACTAGAATCTTGCATTTTTGTCTGTAAATGTGTTTTTGGTTAAGTAGATCCACTAAGGAGGACATTTTTTAGCATATCAATTGACTTAGAATCGTTTTCTGAGTCGATTAAGCTATGTCAGTCCGTCCTTCCGTCTGGCTGTTCATATAAATTATCTTAAAATCGCGCAAAGTACAGGTCGCTCAAAGAACGGACCCTATTAAAAATAGATAAATTTGGTCCATTATTTCGCCTAGCTCCCATACAATTGTACCCCGATAAGGCCTTTGGGCTTATAATTAAGTTAAATGTCTTATTATGTCAACAAAAGTCGGCAAAGCTTAGTTTTATAGAACTTTTAATGACATTACCGATTTTTGTAATGATCGGGCCTCATTTGACCCTAGCTCCCATACAAACTCCCTTCAGAAAATGACTTGAAGGTCAAAATTCACATATAAATATTAATAAAACTTTTAAGTTCTACATAAATTACTTTGAAGGAGACTTTACCATCATTCCTTTACCAACATTTATAAGGATATGCCCATTTTTCTCAAAAACTACGAGAGATACAGACAAAACATTCAAAAACCGATATTTGGAGTGCAAAGATAAGAGATAATTTAAAAGCGATATCTGTGATCACCTTTATTTCATACAAAAAACCAATGTTTTGAGTCAAAACATAAAAATCCGTTTTTCTCGAAAACTATAAGAGATACAGCAAAAACATGCGAAATCTGTGATCACTTTTATTTCATACCAAAAACCGACATGTTAAGTGAAAACATAAAAGTTCATTTTTTTTCGAAAACTATAAGAGATATAGCAAGCGAAATTTGGGGACAATATTATTTCATACCAAAAACCGATAATTTATGTGAAAACATAAAAGTCCAATTTTCTCGAAAACCGATATTTTGTGTGAAAACATAAAAGTCCGTTTTTCTCGAAATCTATAAGAGATACAGAAAAAACAATCGAACTCTCTGTTCACTATTAAATTAACCGCTTTTCTTGAAAACTATAAGACATACAGCAAAAGAGCGAAATCTGTAATCACTATTATCTCATACCAAAAACCAATATTTTCGGTGGAAATATAAAGGTTCGTTTTTCTCGAAAACTATTAGAGATACAGCAAAAACAAGCAAAATCTGTGATCACTTTTATTTGAAACCAAAAACCGCTTACTTTTATTTCATAACACATAAAACAGATATATTGATTAAATACATAAAGGTCAGTTTTTCTCGAAAACTATAAGAGATAGAGGAAAAAAAAAACGAAATTTTTGATCACTACATAAACCATTATTTTGAGTGAAAACATAAAAGTCAAATATAGAAAAAACAGACGAAATCTGAGACTTAAACATCATACCGTTATTTTGAGTGAAAGCATAAAAGACCGTTTTTCTTGAAAACTATAAGAGATACAGCAAAACAAGGAAAAACTGCAATAACTTTATTTCACAATAAAATTGAAATCTATAATCACATAACAAGGAAAAATTCTAAAAATTTTACATTTATGTGAACATTTAAGGAAAAATGGACGATCTTTAAATGGGGGAATTCACTCCTCCCATTAAATACATTACAATATTGTACACATTTTTATAGCTTACTTTAAAATCCTTTGCTTGGCATAACGCTTTTGTTCAGGGCTTTATATATGAATTACATATACATATGTATATTTGGTTCAACATACAAATGTATTCTACATGACATTGTGGCTTTGTTTGTATGTTTACTACCTCTAAGTATTTACCAAAAAAAGGAAAAGTTCATTGTTTGAAATTAACAATAGGTTTTTTAACTAATTCCCTATTGAATTTTATTTATAGTATGTATATGTTTTTCGTTAAATTTATTTTATTTTATATTTATTTCTTAGTTTGTTAATACATATGTATGTATATTAGGGTGTCTCGTGGATAATTTTTTTGTAGGAATAGAATATTTTAGACTTTTTTGTTTTTACAAAATATACTGAGAAGAGGATTTTAAATTGCTGGTAGGAAGCTGAGGATCATTTTAAAAAATTATTTTTATAACCACCATCGAAAAAGTTCGAGGTATATTGATTTTCTCATTTTCTTTGTAACACTTACTAATTAATATCAAAACGGCCTGGCAATATACATCCGTCTGTTTGTTGAGAGCACAAAAAGAGGTAGAAAGTCGAAACTTTACAAAAATATTTTTAATAGGCAAGGTTTGTATTGAAAATGGATGATATCGGTTAAAGTTTTCACAAGCCCACAAGTTTTACACGAAAAATCCATAACCTCTGTACCAAATTTTATGAGAATCGTTCGCTAATTGTTCCTATATAAAATTCTTAAAAATATTGTTTATCGGGAAACTCTAATGTAAAACATTTAAAATTTATTAGTTTCAACAAGTAAGAGAGTTATATTCGGCCATGCCGAATCTTATATACCCACCATCAAATCATTCATGTTTATGTAGAATTTTACTGATGTACTCACATTTTTGGGTCAGTAATAAGTCTTAAAGTAATTTTCAGAAGGGGACCTTGGTATGGTCAATTATAAATCCATTTTCATTAAATTTATGAAAATGATTTTATTTCCTATAAAACTTTTTTATGTCGAATTTTATTGCTTTATATATATGTTATGAGCAGATATGAGCATAAATTTAAGTTCTCATTAAACATGTTTGTGTTGAATTTCACCGCTATTGATACATCTCTTAGCGATAAAGTTATTTTCTGAAGGGGGCATTATAATAGGGATAGGAGAAATCGTGAACCGATATTCTTACTTTCAATAAGGATCGATCCTTATAAAATTTGACAGGGAGATTTTGGCTCGCACGAAACTTGTGTATGTAGAATTTTGTAGTAATGAGCGTTGAATTCGTTTTCTAAAGGGCACCTTATTAGGGGGTTAGATAATAATGGACTCATCCTCATAAAATTTAAGAAAATGATTTTAGTTCCCATAAAACTTTTATATGTCGAATATTATTGTTATATATATGCTTCTTAAGGTAGATATGAGCATTAAAGTCGTTTTCTGCAAGGGACCTTATAGGTGGGATAGGATCAATTATGGATAGGGTCAATTATCGTTATAAAATTCTACAAAGAGATTTATGAGACCATAAAACATGTTTCTGCCGAATTTCACCGCTATTGATGCTTCTCTTAGCCAGTTATTAGCGACAAAGTCATTTTCTGAAGGGGACTTTATATGGGGGTAGGGTCAATTATGGACCGATCCTTATAAAATTCTACGAAGAGGTTTATGTCACCATAAAACATGTTTGTGCCAAATTACAGCGCTATTTATGCTTCTGTTAGTCAGTTGTGAGCGATAAAGTCATTTTCTGAAGGGTACTTTGTATGGGGGGTAGGGTCAATTATGGACCGATCCTTATGAAATTCTACGAGAAGATTTATGTTCCTATAAAACATGTTTGTGCCGAATTTCACTGCTATTGATGCTTCTCTTAGCCAGTTATAGGCGATAAAGTCATTTTCTTAAGGGGACTTTATATGGGGGGTAGGGTCAATTATGTACCGATCCTTATAAAATTCTACAAAGAGATTTATGTCACCATAAAACATGTTTGTGCCGAATTACACCGCTATTGATGCTTCTGTTAGTCAGCTGTGTACGATAAAGTCATTTTCTGAAGGGTACTTTGTATGGGGGGTAGGGTCAATTATGGACCGATCCTTATGAAATTCTATGAAAAGATTTATGTCCCCATAAAACATGTTTGTGCCGAATTACAGCGCTATTGATGCTTTTGTTAGTCAGTTATTGACGATAATGTCATTTTCTAAAGGGAGGCTTATATGGGGGCTAGGCGAAATCGTGGACCGATATTGCCCATTTTCAATACCAAACAAACTGGATCAAGTATAAGTATCTGTGCAAAATTTCAACTCGCTAGCTACTTCCGTTTGGACTCTATCGTGTTTTCAACAGACAGACAGACGGACAGACGGACGGACGGACATGGCTAGATCGTCTTAGAATCTAATAAGGACCCAGAATATATATATACTTTTATGGGTCTTAGACAAATATTTCAATGTGTTACAAACGGAATGACAAAAACAATATACCCCCCATCTTTTTTGATGGTGGGTATAAAAATATAAATGATGTTGAAATTTAACTTTTAATTGGATAAGTTGATTAAAAATATTTAATAATGATTTAATGAATATTTAGTTTAGTTTCAAATTTCTAACTTTTTATTTGTGTTTATATTTAAAATAATTTATTCCTAAATAATATTTTAAAATCAATTTTAATTTAATTCTCTAATAATGTTAAACATTGTGACGTAAATCAGTTCTTTAATTTCTTTATACTTTAAATTAATTAAATCATTAAAAAAATGTATGAAGAGAAGAAAAAGATTTAAATTATATATAATTCAATTTAATAAATATAAATAAAATAAAAGGATATACACCTTTATCTCGTTTTTTATGGTATGTGTTAAAGGATTTCTCGTAAACAGGATTTTTTATACCCTCCACCACCATCAGTGGTGATAGAGGGTATATATAACTTTGTCATTCCGTGTGTAACACCAAGAAATATTCATCTGGGATCCAACAAAGTATATATATTCTGGGTCCTTATCAAATTCTGAGTCGATCTAGCTATGTCCGTCTGTCCGTCTGTCTGTGTAAAACACGCTCACGTTAAAACGAAGCAATAGAATTTCATCAAATTCACCCAAAATGTTCTTGGTTTTCCTAAGTTGTTTGGTATTGAAAATGGGCAAAATCGGTTCACATGGGGAAAAGTTATGAATCAAAATTTGAAACAACCTTGAAAAAATAAGCATTTTTTACACATTCTGATGTAATTTTCTCTAAAACTATGCAAGATAAATCCATAAAAATCGGCATACAATCGTTTCCACATACGATCTTAATCTCAGCGTAAAATCGCCATAATCGGTCCACAATTTCATATACCTCCCATACAAAAGTACATATTCCCGGAAATTTGGTTTTTTGTTTATAACTTCCGTCCTAATGCCGATATCTTCACAAAATTTTAGAAATTAAAATTTTATGACAATAGAATTTATTCAGAGGGAAAATTTTTGGGATGGGTTCATAATTGGTCATAGCTCTTATACAAGGTCCCCTCCAGAAAATCACTTAAACGCGCATAACTCATTACTAAATTACGATATCGATATAAAATTTGGTACAAGTATTGCCCTTATATACAGAAATATTACAATGAACGCATTTTTGGATCGGTCCATATTTGGTCATAGCTCCCATACAAGGTCCCCTTCCGAAAATCACTTATACGCGCATAACTCATTACTAAATTAAGATATCGATATAAAATTTGGTAGAAATATTGCTCTTATATACAGAAATATTACAATGAACGCTTTTTTGGATCGGTCCATATTTGGTCATAACTCCCATACAAGGTCCCCTCCCGAAAATCACTTAAACCCACATAACTCATTACTAAATTAAGATATCGATATAAAATTTGGTACAAGTAATGCTCTTATATACGGAATATTACAATGAAAGTTTTTTTTTGGATCGGTTCATAATTGGTCATAGCTCCCATGCAAGGACCCCTCCCGAAAATCACTTAAACGCGCATACCTCATTACTAAATTAAGATATCGATATAAAATTTGGTACAAATAATGATCTTATATTCAAAAATATTACAATGAAAGAGTTTTTCGATCGGTCCATAATTGGTGATAGCTCTCATACAAGGTCCCTTCCCGAAAATCACTTAAACGCGCATAACTCGTTACTAAATTTAGATATCGATATAAAATTTGGTAAAAGTATTGCTCTTATATACAGAAATATTACAATGAAAGCTTTTTTGGATCGTTCCATAATTGGTCATAGCTCCCATACAAGATCCCCTCCAGAAAATCACTTAAACGCGCATAACTCGTTACTAAATTTAGATATCCATATAAAATTTGGTAAGAGTATTGCTCTTATATACAGAAATATTACAATGAAGGTTTTTTTGGATCGTTCCATAATTGGTCATAGCTCCCATACAAGGTCCTTCCCGAAAATCATTTTAAGACATCGATATAAAATTTGGTACAAGTATTGCTTTTATATACAGAAATATAAGCATGAAAATTTCTTTGGATCGGTCCATAATTGATCATAGCTCCCATACAAGGTCCCCTCCCGAAAATCACTTAAACGCACACAATTCATTGTCTGTACATATACAGAGAAATAATATTGTGAAATGTTTTTCCGGTCGGTCCATAATTCATCATAGCTCCTACACAAGGTCCCTCTTAAAAAAACACACATACAAGGTTCCCTTCCGAAAATCAGAAAAAACGCACATAACTCATAATGATAGCCATACATTTAGCAAAAATATTGCTCTTATATACATAAACTCACTATAAAATTGTTTTACGATCGGTCCATATTTGGTAATGGCTCTCATACTAGGTCCAGAAAATCACTTAGATTCACAATATTTATTACCAAGTAATGATATAGACACAGAATTCTGAAATTTTGTCTTTATATACATAATTGGACATAGCTCCCATACAAAGTCCTTTTACGAAAATCTCTTAAAAGCACTTTACTTATTACCAAATTAAGCTATTGATACATAATTTGGCAAAAATATTAGTTTTGTATACTTCTATTTCTCCTATACTAGGTCTAGCCCCTGAAAGCGCTTTAACCGTATTTAAAGAGCATTATCAATTTTTGTTGAACAAAATTTTGTGTAGAACAAAATTATATATGTATTTGTATTTTGAAAATCTCTAAATCTTTCACACATACACACGGCATACAATCGTTTCCACATACGATCTTAATCTCAGCGTAAAATCGCCATAATCGGTCCACAATTTCATATACCTCCCATACAAAAGTACATATTCCCGGAAATTTGGTTTTTTGTTTATAACTTCCGTCCTAATGCCGATATCTTCACAAAATTTTAGAAATTAAAATTTTATGACAATAGAATTTATTCAGAGGGAAAATTTTTGGGATGGGTTCATAATTGGTCATAGCTCTTATACAAGGTCCCCTCCAGAAAATCACTTAAACGCGCATAACTCATTACTAAATTACGATATCGATATAAAATTTGGTACAAGTATTGCCCTTATATACAGAAATATTACAATGAACGCATTTTTGGATCGGTCCTATTTGGTCATAGCTCCCATACAAGGTCCCCTTCCGAAAATCACTTATACGCGCATAACTCATTACTAAATTAAGATATCGATATAAAATTTGGTAGAAATATTGCTCTTATATACAGAAATATTACAATGAACGCTTTTTTGGATCGGTCCATATTTTGGTCATAACTCCCATACAAGGTCCTCCCGAAAATCACTTAAACCCACATAACTCATTACTAAATTAAGTTATCGATATAAAATTTGGTACAAGTAATGCTCTTATATACGGAATATTACAATGAAAGTTTTTTTTGGATCGGTTCATAATTGGTCATAGCTCCCATGCAAGGACCCCTCCCGAAAATCACTTTAAACGCGCATACCTCATTACTAAATTAAGATATCGATATAAAATTTGGTACAAATAATGATCTTATATTCAAAAATATTACAATGAAAGAGTTTTTCGATCGGTCCATAATTGGTGATAGCTCTCATACAAGGTCCCTTCCCGAAAATCACTTAAACGCGCATAACTCGTTACTAATTTTAGATATCGATATAAAATTTGGTAAAAGTATTGCTCTTATATACCAGAAATATTACAATGAAAGCTTTTTTGGATCGTTCCATAATTGGTCATAGCTCCCATACAAGATCCCCTCCAGAAAATCACTTAAACGCGCATAACTCGTTACTAAATTTAGATATCCATATAAAATTTGGTAAGAGTATTGCTCTTATATACAGAAATATTACAATGAAGGTTTTTTTGGATCGTTCCATAATTGGTCATAGCTCCCATACAAGGTCCTTCCCGAAAATCATTTTAAGACATCGATATAAAATTTGGTACAAGTATTGCTTTTATATACAGAAATATAAGCATGAAAATTTCTTTGGATCGGTCCATAATTGATCATAGCTCCAATACAAGGTCCCCTCCCGAAAATCACTTAAACGCACACAATTCATTGTCTGTACAATATACAGAGAAATAATATTGTGAAATGTTTTTCCGGTCGGTCCATAATTCATCATAGCTCCTACACAAGGTCCCTCTTAAAAAAACACACACATACAAGGTTCCCTTCCGAAAATCAGAAAAAACGCACATAACTCATAAATGATAGCCATACATTTAGCAAAAATATTGCTCTTATATACATAAACTCACTATAAAATTGTTTTACGATCGGTCCATATTTGGTAATGGCTCTCATACTAGGTCCAGAAAATCACTTAGATTCACAATATTTATTACCAAGTAATGATATAGACACAGAATTCTGAAATTTTGTCTTTATATACATAATTGGACATAGCTCCCATACAAAGTCCTTTTACGAAAATCTCTTAAAAGCACTTTACTTATTACCAAATTAAGCTATTGATACATAATTTGGCAAAAATATTAGTTTTGTATACTTCTATTTCTCCTATACTAGGTCTAGCCCCTGAAAGCGCTTTAACCGTATTTAAAGAGCATTATCAATTTTTGTTGAACAAAATTTTGTGTAGAACAAAATTATATATGTATTTGTA
This sequence comes from Lucilia cuprina, assembly GCF_022045245.1. Lineage (NCBI taxonomy): Eukaryota > Metazoa > Arthropoda > Insecta > Diptera > Calliphoridae > Lucilia > Lucilia cuprina. The sequence continues at coordinate 80,610,551 of NC_060952.1, forward strand.
TTTTGAAAATCTCTAAATCTTTCACACACATACATATATGCAAATTTCTAAATTTATAATGTTCAATAAATCTTGGAATTGTAATAGATTTAACTTTTGGGATTTTTGCTATTAAAGACATGAGAAAACTTATTTCTACAAGTATTTGATCAATTAGAAAAGTAATAACATAAAAGTAGGTGGTGGAGGGTATTTAAGATTCGGCACAGCCGAATATAGCACTCTAACTTGTTAAATTCTAAGATTTTTTTAGAGAAATATTGATTTTTAACTTATTGATGTATTATTGTGTAAGAGATAGCAATTCTACATAAACAGGAATCCCTTCCAAATTTTTTTGGTGACCAATAGGTGAAAAGTTACACATATTTTAATAAAACCTTATATTACCACAATGTCCAACTTTGGTCAAGAACTGCCAGACTTAAAAATGCAAATTTCATCCATGCGATGTTTTGAGTTAGGTCACTTGACCTAATATATTTTAAATATCGCCATGAAAGCTAGGAATAAATTTTAATTTATAGGAGCTAGGGTCAAATGAGTATAGTTCATCATTTGACCCATGAGATCAAATGAGGGTCATTAAGGCTAGTATAGTACTTTGTTGCGAAGCTTTTTGTCGAGATATTTTTTGAGGCCTATAACTAAAAAAGTGCATGACTTTGGGCAAAACTGAAAGACACGGGTCTTTTTATTTTTGGTCTTTTATCCTATAGTGGTGTCCGTATGTGGTTATTCAACCATGACTTAAAAAATTACACACAGTGATATTAAATATAATTACGAACTTAAGAGCCCTATTCGGCGGGTTTATTTGTATGGATCTAGGAGAAATAACGGACCGATGCTAACCATTTCCAATAGGCTTCGTCTACAGTGCATAGAAGGTCATGTGCTACCTGCAATTTACAAGTTTACAAGCACGGACAGAGCAAAATTGAATCAGCAAATTATTCAGAGCCGATTGGTATACTTAATGCGGTATACTTTTAGGTTTTAATACAGAATTCTTGAAATAAACATTATTTGGAAATAAATATTTTAATAAAAAATTAAAACATTTTTTAAATTAAACATTTTTTAGAGGGCCTTATTTATAAAATTTCTAAGTTCTTACTATGTCCGGGAATATTACGATGTAGTATGATTTTATTTCTTTCTTTCTTTCTATTCATTAGAAATTCAAGTCACCTAATTTAAAAAAAAAAAAACAAATGCAACTTAAAACTGCACTTCTAAACATATTTTTTAGGATTCAATGTAACAACAATGTTATAAAATGAAACAATAAGCATTATATTCAACTACAACTCTGGCACTTATAATATATTGTTTAATAGTAAGCATAATACATATATGTATGTATATGTATATATTCATACATAAACATAAAATTCTTCATACATGCATATGTATATAAAATATACCCTGCAGTGTAATTTAATTTTCTCAACCTTTCATTTACAGTTAAATGTATGAAAAGCAACCTATTTCTAATATCAATAGCATGCTAAGCAATCGTGATGTTTCTGGGTAACTTAGGGAAACTAAAATAATGATTTTTTATATTAACCCCCGTTTTACCGACCTTACTCCAAGATTTATTCCTTAGTGCTTTTTATATTCAAAATTATTTAGCTTATTAATCTTATAGTTCGCTTAACAATAAAAAATAATTTTAGGACAAAAATTTCGCCTTGTCTTTTATATTTATTTAAATAATATTTACCTTAATTCAATTTATTAAAATACTACAGAATTGTAAAACAATACTCCCTGCAATTTATACATTGACTCCTTATAAAACTGCATAGACTAAAACAAATATATACAAATATACATTTTAATAGCATTGGTAGTGGTCATGACAGAATGATGTTGCAATTTTATTATCAAGTAGAAAAAATATAAAACGTACACAAAAATTCAACAAATGTTGAAATGTCACTGTTTGTATGAGTATGCAATACATATTAATGTATTGTACACTCACCTACATAAACAAAACTAGATGAATATAGAAATACATAAACAAACATACATACATACATTCAATCACATATGAGCACTTTATATACTAAACACATTCAGCAAAAAGACATATCTATCTATGCATGAATCTATCTATCTCGTTATATGTATGTATAGAAATGAACACAAGCTGTGTTCAAATGTAAAATAAACTTCCGTTGCAGTTGTTACTATTACACTAAATTTAAGGAGGTAAATTGATAATGTAACAATCAAAAGATTAAATTTGACAATAATGTGTAGAGAAGGTAATAAATTTATTAATTACATTATCTATATATGTATAGATATTATATATGACTGATTTATCATCGAACAGCCTAAACGATTAAACCTAGAATCATGAAATTTTGACAATAAATATTTCTATTTATAAGAAGGAATTTTTGAGGTAAAAACTTTCTTATATTGTACGAAATGCTTTGTTGTTTCGCACCACGAAAATGTTTTGTAAAACCTAAAAAAATTGTTTAACGAAAAATTTTTTTAATTTACATGAAAAGGAAAAAAGTTAAAAATTTATGAAATAAAAAAAATTTAAAATCGCCTCAGAATCATTTTCTGAGTCAATTTTTTACAAAGCAATTTAATAATAATAATAATAATAAGCGATAAAATTTAAAAAAAAAATTTAAACACCCTGTATGACCTTAATAATGTGCAACTTTGACTCCCTCTAGCTACGGCAGTTCTTGCCCGATAGATTTGAACATTTAACTTAGATCAGTTTTTTTTAGATGAATTACCCTTTCACCCACGCATAATTCCATTGAGCAACAAAAATATTTCAGGAAAAAGAAAAAAGACAATAAAAAATGTTACTAGATTAAGTGGACTGTAATATATTTGCAAAGGCTTGCAAAAATATTACTCCATTGTAGTAGATTGTTTGCGAAATAAGAAACGCTGCAAATTTTATTTAAGAGAAAAACGCATACAAATAGCGCAAAGCATGTAAACAAATATAGGCCGACTATAGGATACCCAATAAGAATTAAACTATTTGATATTACCTAAATATCCTTAAATACGTTAGGTGGAACTTATAAATGTTATATCTAAAATATCGAAATTTAGAAGGACTCTTAGGGGGAGGGATGTTGTCTTATTTAGTACGCGATTTTCAAATATTTCAAATAATAAAACATTTACAAACGATTTTTGCAAGCCAAAATTATTACTAAGGATCACTATTTCAAGGCACAACAAACATCAGCACAAATGCATAACATTTTTCCTTTTTTAGTGGAGTAGGGTATAAAAAAGGAACAATGCGTTGAAACGTCAAGCTGAATCAGCGTATAAGCGTGTCAATGTCAGTGAACAGAGTAAATATGAATGCGTTTGTAAATGCATGTGACCATGTACAAGTACATTTGTGGATGAGTTTGAATGTGGTTGGTGTCCATAAGAGCTGATTTATCCCACAAACAGAGTTGAGTATAAGAATTTATTTCGCCTAAGTAATGTGTGTGTGTGTAAATACAGTTGTTGATGAGTGTCTCTGAATATGTGTATGTGGGTGTCAGTGAGTGTTACTAGGACACTCATATCTTTTCCTGTTTCTTACTGTCTAGTGGCTGTATGAAGAATATATTGAATGGTAAAACATTTGTATGACACATGGTCAGCGAAGGATTGAAGTAATATTTTTGTTTTGTTCTTTTACTATTTATATATTCGTTTTTGTTTATTTCTGCATTTTTTTTTTCTTTTGCTCAATCTTGCTCAGGACCAACGTTATTGTGCATGATATTTCAATGCTGTCAGTAAGTGAATTTGTATGTGCTTTTGAAGAGGTATGTGTTGCTGTTGCTGCATGCCAATGTGAAAAATGAAGAAAAATATTTAGTGGAAAGAAAAAAATTGCATTATATTTTTAATATTTTTGTAAGTAATCGTACTGGTATTTTCTTACTAAGTAGTTATTTCTTTAGTATTTTGATGTGTTTTTTTTTTTTTTAAATGAGAAATTTTTTTTATTATGTATTATTTATAAGTTTGTACAACTGCAAATATAAAATGTTTTTTTGCTTAATAGATTTGAAGAATTTCAGAAGTAAAAGAATTTTAAGGAGAGTATTACTAAAATAGTATTGCAGTTTTAATTAAATATTATGAAAGTTCTTTTGCCATTAACATAAAAATATGTGATTATTATTTCACAACAGTTCGACAAAGAGTCATTAAAGCCAAAGAAGATAATGGTTTCTTATCTTACCACCTAATTCGTCTTGTGTCACAGAGGGTGTACGAGAGTGAAGATAATAGTATCTTAAGTGTCCCCTTTGTTAGCAAGAGAGTGGTCACTTAAAAAACTAATTTTGTCTGTCTCTTACAATTGGATGACGATAGGCTTTTTCAACGACAAGGGTCACTCCAAGTCAGGCGGGGATCCACGAAGAATCCTTAGTGCGGAAAAAGAAAAGAAAAATACGTAAAAAGGAAAAATATTTTGCCTACTACTAATTTTCTTTTTTGTAATTTTTAGTTTCTCCAAAATTAAATTTAAAAAATTTAAAAAAAGAAAATACACAAAATTTTCCACGTACTTAGATATTTAAATTTCAATCAATTGCCTACAACTTAAAAGTTATTAATTAAAAATTTTGCAACTTTTTACCCAACTCAACGACAGTTTTCCATTTTTTTTTAATTTTTTTACTTAAACATGATTTCATACTTTAGATTTTACATTTTACTTTGTTCTTTTTTATTTGTTTATTTTAGACGCCCATAAGGATATCAAATCAATGCGGAGTGGTTTACATAATTTTTGTTGCTCTTATTATTCCTGTCATTTATGCCAAATAGGTCTTCCTATACCTATTTGTTTAAGTTACAAAACGTACTATCACTTAATGTGATTTTAAATTCACGACACTGTCATGTAGAGGCTTCTTTTTGTTTTTGTTATTGACACCATTTTTACATTTTGTTGTTTTTGTCAAAAGGAATGCGGATGTCAATAACGTTGTTGGTGTCCTCTTTGTCGTTATAATTCTATTGCTCCTAGTTTGGTATAATATTATCGTAAATTTTTATGCTAAATACATTTCGTTGTATGCTGCGTATCATAAAAGTTGACGGTAAAAATATCAACAACAACAAGGACAAATATTAAACAAACTTTGTTCAACATTTTGATTCTATGTGTAATCGTGTTTTGCATCATACACAGCTGTTTCGAAATGTAAAAGGAATTTTGTTTGTTTTCATATCATTAATATTTTTTGCTCTTTGGTCAAATTCATTTCATAAGTGGCTGCTTTGAGAGTGTCGAAAAGTTCATGAGGTCGGTTCGAACAAATTGTAGTTAAATGGAGTGAGAAATTTTAGTCACACGAATTGTTGCTCTCAAAATGGATTGAAATTTTGACCATTAATTTTAGAAAATTTTAAAAATAAGAGTAGGTACTTGAAAAATTACTCTATCCATTTAGTGAATAATATTAATAGAAAAGCATGTTCTAGGTCCTTTTTATACCCACCTGATTTTGTTATTCTGTTTGTAACACATCGAATTATTAGTAATAGAACCATAAAAGTATATATTCCGGGTTCTTATTAAATTCAAAGACGATTTAGCCATGTCCGTCCGTCTGTCTGCCTGTCCGTCTGTCTGTTGAAATCACGATAGAGATCACACGAGAGGAGCTAGACAGAAATTTTGCATAAATATTCCCTATTGCTAAAGTTTGTTGGGTATTGGAAATGGGCCATATCGGTCCACTTTTTCGGATAGCCCCCATACAAGTGGACCTCCTGAAAAGAGCTTTTACGGCCATAACTGCTTTAGAAGTACGAGTATAGCCATGAAATTCGACAAAAATAAGTTTCATGTGAGCCAAAATCTTTCTACAATTTTTTTTGAGGATCAGTCCATAATTGACCCTAACTCATTACTAGCCTAAAAAACAACGTTGGAAAATTTGCTGAAGAAAATTCAGAAAAGCACTAGTAATCTTTCTGTCAAATATTATTAGCATCGACCCATATTGGATCAAAGACTTCTTATAATTATTTGTAAACATTTATATTCGAAAAACCAAGTTTTATTTATTATATAAACCAAAATCTCTGTAGTAAAAAATAAATAAATAAACATATTCAATACAGTTTAAGATTCCTAAAAACAGACAAAATATGCAAAAGATATGATTAAAAGAAATAAAAATCTTTACATTATCCGGTCAAGACAAAAGTAAACTTTGATAATAGTTTAATTTGTTTTCCGACCATATCTCTGCATTTAATTAAAATAACTTTTTAAAAAGCTAAACATAGAAAAATAATACTTCAACTTCAAACACAAAGAAGATTACTAACAAGACAATGAAGGATTCAAGTTCAAGGTCATAAATAATGAAATTATAATTGAAAAAACAATTTACAAGAAATAATTTTCTTTACACTTACATACATATTCTTGAAAGAAAAAATATATAATTTTTTTCTACAACTTTTTGAAAGAAAATTAAAAGAAAATTTGTTCCAAGTATGAGAAATGAAAAAAAAATTACATATTTTCTCCTTTTTAAGAAAACTTTTCGACATGAAAAAGAAACATTAAAAAAACCGTAAAAAAATTAAACATGAGAGTAAGAAATATAAATTTCATTGCAAAAGTTTAAAAACAACAACAGCTTGTTATGAATAAAACAAACAAAATATAAACAATAGTTAAACAATTTGTGTTTAAAGAAATTTTATACACCCTACATGAAAGCACAAACAAACATATATTTTGCAACTATTTAAAAAATTTAACTCATATTTATCTTAATGCAGCAAATACAAAGATATAAGCAACATTTCTAAAATTTAATGTTATACACAATTCTTGCTTTAATACTTGTTTGAAAGGTATTTTTTTTAAATTTTTAAATTGATTATATTTTAATCTTACCACAGTAAAGGCTGTGAGTATATTAAATAATATCCAGAAAATTATCTTAAGCAAGCTAAAATATCCAGAAAATTTTCTTAAGCAAGCTAAAACTTTTAATTTATATTTTTTCCAACCACACTGAAGGTGATAGAAAAAACAGCAAAAAAATTCAACTTTAAATCGATTGGAGTTTCAAAGTTTTAAAATTGCTAAAAAGAAACAAAAAAATACATGTATGTATATATATAAATAAAATTTACTTTAATATAGACTGGCGTCAAGGGCAAAAATTGTGATAGATGATACGTCGGAATTATTAAATAGAACACACTCAGCATAATAATTTGATACCGTCTAGTAGACGCAATTTAATATAGGCAGTACAAAGTCAAATGCATGATTATTAATTTTGTGTTAAAGTTCAGAAACATTTTTTATTTAAAGTTCACACACATAAGTAAAATATGTCTTTGTAAAATTTTACGATATTAAAAGGTACAAAGGAAAAAATTCTAAGCAGAACTCATATAAATTTGTGTAAGTCTTAACACAAATTTATTTATGTATGATTGAAGATATATTTATATAAAATGTATCATATATACAAGTAGGAAAGTATAGTCGGGCATGACCGACCATATAATACCCTACACCATGAGTATATTTTTAAAATTTTTACTTTTTATAAAATTTTTATTTTTTGTAAAGAAACTTTTATGTTGAATATTACCATAATTCCAAAATATTTAAGCCATTTATTGATAAAAAACTAAAATTTCTAAATAAGGCTTTATATAGATCAAATATGGGTCGATCCTCGGTAAATTTGGGAAAAGGATATATTTCTAAATGACAGTTAGTTTTGTTGAGTTTCATTGCGATACAAATGGTTACAAGTCAATTTTAGACGTTTAAGTCATTTTTTGAAGGGGGGTTTGTATGGGGGCTAGGGTCAAATATAGGCCGATCCTTACAAAAATCTGCAGTATCATTTATACTTACATAAAACTTATTTGTGCCAATAGAATATTTGACGTAATTAATTCAAATCGGGAGGTACGGTTGTAGGGGGGCTAGGTGAAATAATGGACCGATTTCAACCATTTTCAACAGGCTTCGTCCTTGTGCCAAAAAACATGCTTGGTCCAAATTTCATCAAATTATCTTGAAAATTGCGGCCTGTACCTTGCACACAAGGTTTACATGGACAGCCAGCCAGCCGGACAGACGGACGGACATGTCTTAATCGACTCAAAAAATGATTCTGAATCGATCAGTATACTTTAAGGTGGGTATTGGACCAATATTTTTGTATGTTACAAACATCAGCACAAACGTATAATACCCTCCCCACTATAGTGGTGTAGGGTATAATGAACAATAAGATTCGGCCATATTATATTCCCACCATCAAATCATTGCCGCAAAAAAATGCTTTCTCCAAAAAAGCTATAATATTTGTGTGACGTTGCTTTTGTTTTTATAAAAATAATTTTCTTACTTATTAGAACTAAGTATGTTCAATGTTAATTATTATTAATTAAAAATAAATATATTTTTAAATCAAACTGTTTTTGCCCAATTTGTATAAGAGGGATCAATTACAAAGCTTTCCTCATCGGTTTATATAACTATTATTTGTTGACTTTCATAACCTGTACTATATTTAATTCAGTCATGAGCTGTGAATAAATTATCTGAAGGAAACATTTAACAAACATAAATAAATAGCTTGGACAGTTGTCGACTGATCCTCATCAAATTCGTTATAAAGACTAGTCAATATTCTAGCCTAAAGTCTATAGTCTAGTCTATAGTCTAGTCTATAGTCTAGTCTATAGTCTAGTCTATAGTCTAGTCTATAGTCTAGGTATAGTCTAGTCTATAGTCTAGTCTATAGTCTAATGAAAAACGAACAAAGCAGTTTTTCTCCATTATGTTTATAGTTTCATAATTATACATAAATTTTCTTGTTTAATAGTAAGATTTTATTAATTCGTTTGCTCTCGGTTGCAAAAATGTCAATTTAGTGTTCAAGTGATGAAGATTTATTATGATATATTTTGAATATTTTTTTCCTCTTCTCTATCTGTGAGCCCTGCTTAAACACGCATACAAACTCATACATATTTTAAATGGCTTGTATGTGCTTATATGTATTTTTTAAATACATTCATACATATGTATATTTTGGTAAATAAAAATGCACATGATGCAATATATATAAAAAGAGCTTTTTTATGGTATTGTGACAAATGATAACGATGTGAAAGTATTGAAGTATTTTTTTGGGAATACTTTTAGAGGTTTCATTGTGGTTTTATATACGGTCGCTTGTCTTTGACAGAATTGTGGTAAAAGTTTAACTGATTTTTTCCCCTATTTTTGTATGCTTTTATATACGAAAGAAGCCTCTGAAGCTTATAATGCCAATGCGTGCCAATTAAATGGATATTTTATATTAATAATAGACAAATTTAAAATATTGATTAGAGAATTTAATTTTCAATAAGATATTTTTATAAAAACAATTTTTATAGTTTAACTTTAGCAGCGAAAATGTATTAAAAATTTCTACATGTTATTTATCTATAAATACACTAATTCCATAAAGGACCCACCTGAATGTACAGTATCTCTCATAAGTATTCGAATTTAGGTATAATATGAAAAGAAATTTAATAACATATTTTGTATGCAAAATTAATAAATTATTTGTTAAATTCACTAGACAGTCCTTAGCTTTGATATCACGCTTTTTAAAACTTTAAAAATTCACATTTACTTAAATTAATTTAGCTTTATTTAAAAAAGACCATAAAATTACCTCACAAAAGTATACGAATTTTTTCTGTATTTCTGTATTATACGAAATATAAAACTTAGAATCGAATGTTTTTTTTTTTTGCTAAAAATTGTTTTAAGGGGTAACTATCAACCGAATCGATATAGTTTTGGACCATTTGGTCAACAATTTTGGGGTATTTGTACCATCTTTTTATGTAATATCATTAAAGTGGCGGTTTTTGGAAATATTTGTATTTTTTTCTCCTTTTTCCCAGAGATAAGACCAAAATTTGTTTTTGGGATTTAATATACCCCTCGGGGTATCTAAAAATAATATTTTTTATTACAATAATCTGTTTTAAACGTTCCAAGATATATTATGGAATCATTCTTCTATCGCTAATTCAATTTATTGGAACTCAAGTCCATTTTTATAATACTAGGGTTAAAAATTTTCGGAGAAACTTGTCTTCTATATATTGTTTTAGATATCAGATGTTATACATTTTAAGATTTAAATATATTGTGGAAGTTTATAACTCCAAAGTATGCCTCGAAGAAACGCCATTCAATATAGTGGAATTATTCTTTTTATAACCAATGGCCTCTAGGCTGAATGTCACCATATCATTATGTTCTAACTCAAAAATATTGATATCTGTTTAAATATTTTCTACTATGATCAAAATAAGCCCAAAATTTCTTACATAAAGTGTTGTTGTAATGGGCTACATAATATTGAATGTTATGAGTAGTAAAAACTAAAATCTACCGTATAGGATGAAGTTTTGTTAAGGCATGTTTTGGAGTTGTACACCGCTACGATGTCTTGAAAATTTAAAATATATTAATGCTAATATCTACAATTATATATACTAGCCAACTTTGTTGGAAAATATCGATCCCAGTGGTACGAAAAGGGACTTAAAATCCAGATAATTCAATTAGAAACAGAAGAACGATGCCAAAAATATATCATGGAATGTTTAAAAACAAATCCTTATAACGAAGATTATTATTTATAGATACCTGAAGGAATCTATTAAATCCCAAAATTAAATTTTGGTTTTATCTCTGAAAAAAGAGAAAAAATGGCAAACATGGTCAAAAATCGTAATTTTAATGATATTATATGAAAGGATGGTACAAATGCTACAAAATTGTGGACCAAATGCTCCAAAAATATATCCATTCAGGTGAATAGTTACCCCTTAAAACAATTTTTAGCAAAAAAACATTCGATTGTAATTTTTATGTTTCGTATAATATAGTCAAATATGAAATACAGAAAAAATTCGTATACTTTTGTGAGGTAATTTTATGGACTTTTTTTAAATAAAGCTAAATTAATTTAAGTATATGTGAATTTTTAAAGTTTTAAAAAGCGTGATATCAAAGCTAAGGACTGTCTAGTGAATTTAACAAATTAATTTATTAATTTTGCATACAAAATATGTTATTAAATTTCGTTTCTTTTCATATTATACCTAAATTCCAATACTTATGAGAGACACTGTATATTTTTGGTAAACCTTATAGATTACTTCTCTATATCAATATTACAATTCAAGTATATCAATATATGAATATCAACTGAATATTCATAAGTACGAATGTACATTGTACATTGACTGCGTTTGCACAAAGTTTCTATAATACAAACAAGTTAGAGTGCTATATTCGGATGTGCCGAATCTTAAATACCCTCCACCAGCTACTTCTATGTTATTACTTTTATAATTGATCAAACATTTGTAGAAATAAGTTTTCTCATGTCTTTAATAGAAAAAATCCCAAAAGTTGAAACTATTAAAATTCCAAGATTTATTGAACATTATAAATTTAGTAATTTGCATGTATGCATGTGTGTGAAAGATTTAAGGATTTTCAAAATATAAATACATATATAATTTTGTTCTACACAAAATTTTGTTCAACACAAATTGAAAATGCTCTTTAAATACGGTTAAAGCGTTTTTAGGGGCTGGACCTAGTAAAGGAGAAATATTTTTTGTATACAAAACTAATATTTTTACCAAATTATGTATCAATAGCATTATTTGGTAATAAGTAATGTGCGTTTAAGAGATTTTCGTAAAAGGACTTTGTATGGGAGCTATGTCCAATTATGTACATAAATACAAAATTTCAGAATTCTGTATCTGTATCATTACTTGGTAATAAATATTGTGAATCTAAGTGATTTTCTGGACCTACTATGAGAGCTATGACCAAATATGGACCGGTCGTAAAACAATTTTATAGTGAATTTATGTATATAAGAGCAATGTTTTTGCTAAGTGTATGGATATAAATATTTGGTTATGAGTTATGTGCGTTTTTTCTGATTTTCGGAAGGGAACTTTGTATGTGTGTTATTCTAAAAGGGACCTATAATCAATTATGGACCGATCACACAATATTATTTCTCTGAATATAAGTAACAATTGTGCCAAACTTTATATGGATATCTTAATTTAGTAATGAGTTATGTGCCTTTTAGTTATTTTCGAGAGGGAACCTTGTATGGGAGCTATGACCAGTTATTGACCGATAGAAAACAATTTCTTAATAATATTTTTGTGTATATGATTAATACTTGTACCAAATTTTATATGGATATCTTAATTAACTAATGGTTATACGTGTTCAAGAGTTTTTCGGGAGGGGAACTTGTATGTGAGCTATGACCAATTATAGACCAATCGGAAAAAGATTTCGTGGTAATATTTCCTTATGTGAGAACAATGCTTGCACAAAATTTTATATGGATATCTTAATTTAGTAATGAATTATATGCGTTTATGTGATTTTCGGGAGGGGACCTTGTATGGGAGCTATGACCAATTATGGAACGATCCAAAAAAAAAAAAAACTTTCATTGTAATATTTCTGTATATAAGAGCAATACTTGCACCAAATTTTTTAACGATATCTTAATTTAATAATGAGTTATGCGCGTTTAAGTGATTTTCGGGAGGCGACCTTGTATGGGAGCCATGACCAAATGTGGACCGATCCAAAGAAACTTTCATGGTTATATTTCAGTATATAAAAGCAATATTTGTACCAAATTTTATATCGATATCTTAATTTACTAATGAGTTATGCGCGTTCCTTCAAGACATTTTCTGAAGGGGAGTTTGTATGGGGGCTATGATCAACTTATCACTATAAAAATTAGTAGTATCATTTAACGTTCTATAAAACTAAGTTTTGCAGATTTTTGTTGATATAATTTAAGATTTAACGTAATTATGAGCCTAAAGACCCGATTCGGGGGGTACGGTTGTATGGGGCTAGTAACAATAATGCACCGATTTCAACCATTCTTTCCTTAAAATATCTTCAAAATTGCGAACTGTAGCGTGCGCACAAGGTTTACATTGACACACAGACACATCCAGTCTGACTGAAAAATTGGTTACAGTCTACTGCTTGGCTTAGTCCTTGCATAGACCAGACCAGAGCACCGCATAATCTGGTACTACGGGTGACCAGTTTCCCACAGGACTATGTCCTGGCTGGTCAGTTGGTTGAGGTCCCTTCGGGATCCATGTAATGGCTGTGGTTTAAACCCAAATTCGCGGGGAGAGAAGTGGCGGTTAAAAGACTGATGCATGATAATAGTCAATATTTCGGGATAAGTTCGGTGCTGTTGCCGAAAACAACAGATGGAGTGACTGTGGGACTAAGCGTTGGAAATGAGTTGGTATTAATTGTATATGGTACGGGATGAATGTGATGTTCGGCCGGCCCTACCCCACCCGTCTACCTAATGAATGTGTCGTATGTGTTTCTCTTATGAATGTGTCGTATAAATGAGATGTGTGTTGGGTTGAATGATGATGGATGAAAGGTATACATATACATATGATACCATTGAATTTTCCTTCCTTGTCCAGATATGTTCTGACTTTACGCTGTGCACGTCTACTGGTCTTAAAGTATACCAATCGCCTTAGAATCAGTTTCTGAGTCGATTTAGCTATGACCGTCCGTCTGTCTGTGTGTCCATGTAAACTTGTGCGCCCGCTACAGGTCGCAATTTTCAAGATAATTTGACGAAATTTGGCACATACTCTTTTTTTGGTTCAAGAACGAACGCTATTAAAAAATTAGGTCCATTATTTCTCCTAGCCCCCATACAACCGTACCCCCCGAATCGGGCCTTTAGGCTCATAAGTACGTTAAATATTTTACAATGTTAACGTAAATCAGCCAAAATTAGTTTTATAGAACAATAAATGACAATACTAATTTCTATTGTGATCGCGCCTCATTAGGCCCTAGCCCCCACACAGACTCCCCTTCAGAAAATGACTTGAAGGTCAAAATTAACTTATAATTACTTATAAAACGATTAAAATCTACATAAATGACTTTGAAGTAGACGTAAATTCATCTACCAAAATTTATAAGGATAGGCCCATATTTAACCCTTCTCCCCTATGAGCCCTCTTGCAGAAAATATATTTTTTGTCAACAATAAGTAAAAATATTCCACAATAAAACGAATTAAATGCTTTATTTAAAAAAAATCAAAATTTTAACATACTGACTGGTGTAGGGTATTATATGGTCGGCAATGTCCGACAATAAATTCATACTTGTTTATAAAGGGAGGGTATATTGATTTTGTTAATCCGTCGGAATCAGCACACTTAATAAAATCGGGATTAATGGAAATTATGTAAAAAGTTTTTCATCGTTGGCTTGTGTAATTCAATCTTTTAATATTTTCGTACTGTCATAATATTTATCGAAATAATCGATAACGCCCATATATGATGTCCACTACCCGACTGGCAAAATACCAAAGCACTAGTACAGAAAGGAAGAAAGCACTAGTACGAAATCACTTCCCACGAGAAACAAGTTATTAAAAGTTATGCATTGTGAACAATTTTAAATCCCATTAAAATTCATGTTATTTCTTTTAACACTAAAAATAAAATTTTTATTTTTCTTATGAATTTTGTTTGTCTGGTTTTAAATATATATTTTACACACACTTTTACTAATCGCATTAACATTCTATTATTAATGATAATGATGGTCTAAAATTATTATTCTGATACTTCGTTGGTGGACATTTTAACGAAATAAAAGGTCTTGCTTTTTTTGCCGAAAATCTCTGGCGATGACATTTCTCTTACTGACACTTGTCTATTACAGCAAATATTTTGTATTATTTTTTATTTGTGTTTGAAGGGCCATTGAATGGCTATAATAGCAATGGTAACCCTTTTTATTTATAGTACTACTACTAGTCTAATCTTTTATGTACAATATTTCATATAAACTTTTATAATATGGTGTTTTGCAACCAAAAATCAAAATACATATGTATGTATACACATGCACATACAACACTTAAAAATGGCCAAAAAACAACAACTTTATTTTACAAAAACTCACACACAGATACTCACAACTACGCATATGTATATCCTTTAAATATATATTTATGTATGTATATACCAACAGCACACGTTTGTTTGTTAAGTATTTATGTATGGTTGTTATACTTTTATATATATGTACATAGATATGTTTATATATGTAAATGTTTGTTTGTGTATTTTATTTTTAATATAATCCATTCAAATATTGTCGAAAAATGTTGCAAGCATATGTTTTTAAACATTTATAAACGGAAATCATTATTAAATTGCGTGGTAAATCTATTTTAGCTCCTGCCACATATTTTTCTGCTACTGATGTTGTTGAAAAGGGGATAAACATGATTGTTTGCATTTATGTTAAGAGTTGATTTTCATTTTTATTTTTTTTCACAAGAAACCTTTAAACCCTGTACATGATATTTTTGTTAATCATGAAGTTTGTAACAGTTATATGAGTTATATAAAAAATAAGTTTAATATCAAGTGAAATATACAATTGATTTATTACTCAAACTTATATTAAATGTTTATCACTTTTAAAATACAACAAAACTTATGCACTATGGTTTAGTACTTCATTTAAATAGTGTACACAACATTCGATTCAATCTGAACTATAATTCTTAATGGTAATTGCTGTTGAAAAAGTAGTAGTAGAAGTGGTAGTATTTATTAAAAATTATTCTTCAGTATTGGTTGACTACTGTATGTGATGTGATGATCATGCACATGTAAATTTTATCTAAATAACATCGTTTGCCATAATGGATGATTGCATGTGTGGTAAAGTACTTTTTTAGCTAAATGTTCATATATTTTACTATTTCACTAATATAACTCTAGTTATTTGTGTAATGTTATCATTGGCATAGATTTTTATATTTAAATAAAGATAACAATTTAAATGTTGTCATTTATTAATATTTCGTTCGGTTTTTTTTTGTACCATATTTGAGATTTATTACACATCAGTTCAAGTGATGTGGGTGGGTTTTATTATGGACTACTACTAAGTGAGATTATTTGTTTTAGTTGTTGTAAGCACAAATAATTTTTAATTAGATGAAAGCTGATTTAATGGGGGATTTAGTTCGCACATGAGTCAGTCCATTTGCAAACAAAGAAATAAATAATTTTAATTCACAAAATATTGTGAAAAATTTAACTTTTTATAAACATTATCATCATAAAAGATAATGTTTATATAATATTGGAGTATATATGTATATTACTGATCCTTATTAAATTCTAAGACGATCTAGCTAGATTGAGAGACAAAATAGTCTCTATTAATGCAGTTTGTTTGATATCGAATATAATTATGTGATTTTCACCTAGACAAATACAAATGTCTTCCCGAAATACATTTTAAGCAGCCAAAGCTGCAAATTCGACATTAACAAGTTTTATACGAACTAAAATGTCTGAACCAAATTTTACCTAACTCACTAAAACGGCCCTTGGAATACCAGTAGCGATACGAAAGAAAATGTGTTAACCAAATTTTACGACGATCGGTACTTAACTGAAAAATAAAAAGAGTGTACACGAATAAAATGTAGTGAGTTTTCATAGTAAAGCATTTAAGTTGAATTGTACCTTGCCTTAGATATCCTAAAGCCATTTACTGTTTAATAAAACTGTGGATATTTAAGTAAAATTTTGATGGGGGCTTTTTAGAGGGGCTAGGGTCAAATGAAATAAAGTTCATCAGGGTCATCAAGACTAGTATAGAACTTGGTTTTGCAGCTTTTTGTCGAGATACGAGTATATTAAACATAATTATGAACTTAAAAGACCTATTTGGCGGGTTCAGATCTATGGGGCCTAGGTGAAATAATGGACCGATATTAACTATTTTCAATAAGCTTCGTCTACAGTACCATAAAAGATTATGTGCCAAATTTCATTGAATTATTTCCAAAATTGTGACCTGTAGTTTGATTACAAAGTATACAAGCCCTATTCGACATTTTCAATATAATTCGTCCCTGGAATAATAAAAGATCATGTATGGTCCCATATATGGTCTCTGTACCAAAATAACCTTACCTCCCATATAAAGTCCCCTTTAGAAAATTTCTTTAACAATCATCTTTGCAGAACTGACCCTACACTCCTGTTTAGAAAACAAGTTAAACGCTCATACCAAATTTCATAAGGATCAGTCTATAATAGACCTTAGCCATACCCTACCCATCTTATGTAAGGTCCCATTATTAAAATTTCTTTAACGATCTTTAATTATAAAGAAAATTTTCGTATAAACTTAAATCTTTCTACCGAATTTCAGGAGTATTCATCCCATGTGGCGTCCTCTTCGTAATACAAGATATGAACCAAATTATTTCGACCAAATTTTAAATGTAACAATTCTTGTTTTATAATGATAATTATAACGCTTATTATCAACTTAAGAATACGACAATAACGATCAAATTCTATGTAAAGAGGTTTTATTTCAATAGCGAAATGCGTGGACTATGAATGAGCCAAATACTGCCGTTATAGTTTTTAGACCAAATTCCAAGAAAAAGAATTTTGTAAATTTCATTACATTTCAAATCTTCCATCTAAAACGTCGCTTGATCAACAAAATCGAACTTTTTACATGCCTTTTAAAAAAATACAATTTCTCGGTTAGCTATAGTTTTTGAGATATTGCGATTTTTGTACAGACATTGTTACGTCACTTTTTTGAAGTTCTTACATAATTTTACAGAACTGGATTAAAATTCCAAAGTTTTTTAATAACATGAAAGATTAAATTATCTATCTAAAAAGCATAATCATGAGGACAGTCTTGTAAGGAAGTTGAAAATTGAGCCTTTTTTTGTTTTATCCTTAAACCAATTCTTTGGGATAAATTCATTAGAGTTTTTCGTAAAGTACTACCAACAGAAATACCAATAATACCGTTTTTTATTTAAAATTGGAAATTCGTTAAAAATGCAATGAAATATTTCGGATTGAATTCAACTTTTGTTTGGTATTTTTACATACTCATATATTCAAAAAATTACACAATTCACAATTGGTGCTGTAAAGTTTTATGTCGTAAGTTTTCACTATTATTTTGTTTTTGTGTAAAAAAATTTTGTCTGCCAAATATTCATGACATATGATAATACAAAGATACAATACCGATAGTGAATTGGGTAAATGCAATGTTCTTTCTTTTCAAAAATTTTGTTCTTGAAGTTTGTAAGTGATTGTCAATATATTTGTGAGGATCTTATTGCTTCTATTATAATTTTTCTAAATATGGCGAAGACATTAATGAAATAAGAATAGGTAAATACAGATAACTACTGTAGAATCTACAAGACAACATTTTTGGTGAATTGAAATTATATGACAGTAGTGCCAGTGAAAAATAATTCCATTAATGAATTTTAATTAATTTATTTTAGCACAAACATCGAAATTTCAAAAAATACATTTCATACTTAATGAAATGGAAAAATTCTTAATTTTAACTGATTCAACTTTGCATGTAGGAAAGTTCCAAAATATTAAAAAAAATCCCCCACACGTTCACACAATATATCTATCCATATATCTATATAGAAATTAATGTATGTTAGGGTACAGCGTATTCCTGTATGTCAAGAATAGACAACTTTTTATTTTGAAATTTGGAGTGGACGAGGAGTCACGCCCATATTAAGAAAATATGAAATGAGTATATTTGAAGTAGTATAATAGTTAGAGTCCCCAAATTTTGTCGGAGCAACTTTAGTGTCAATATAATTATTTAAGACAAAAATAGACGGAGCATTATATAAATTAAATATAAAAATTCGTTTTGTCTTGGAATTCTTTTGCAATAATTTGCTTGTTATCTCTCATGTGTAACATATCGTATATCTGGAAAACTATTGTAGTTAGAATCTTCAAAATCATTAAGTGTTTTTTTATTTATATTGCTTTTAGATGTAGCTAGTATTTTGTATAGTAAACTGTAGTAAAACTATCTTTTTATAACAAGTAATTTTAGTGAATTTTACTTACTCTCTTTATATTTCTTCAAAAAAAAAAAAACTTTTCCAAAGCACAAACATATAAAAATATTAATAGCTTTCTAATATATCAAATTTCAATAGTTAGAATAAAGAAAAAAAATTAAGTTTATTATTTAATTTATTTCATTGTTGACAATATCTTTTTATCGCCAAAGATTCCCTACCAGTTTCGTATAGGAGATACGACAGAAATAAAATATGAACAAAAAACTTTTTTATTTATATTTATGTGCAATTTATAAGTCTATTTCCATAATATATTTTATTAAATATCAAATCAAATTTTATACATATATACATATTAGGTTTTTAGGTTTTGTATTTTTTTTTTTTTTTTTTTTTTTTGTCCATGAATATTTAATAAGAAGTCAAGTAACCCATAAAAAATTAAATATCGTAAATTTGCACATTGACAATTGAATTTGTGACAACAAACTACATATAACGATTGGTACTATTTACTATGTATATTGCCTAAATTACGAGGGTTGGTAGAGCTAAGAACAATAAATGTTTTGTAAGTATGAATAGAAATGTTTTACACGGTCAACGCTGACATTATGTATAATGTATAGTAAACATATGAATTTAAATACTTTATACAGTTTCTAACTAAAATCGAATATTAGTATTGCTCACTTTCAAAACCAAATTATCCTAAACGAAAATCAATTTTGTGATAAATTTAATTTTGTTTTTCTTAAACAAACAACAATCTAGAAAATGTAAACATATTGTAGAATTCCCGAATATATGCATTACTTTTGAAATTTTACAAATAATAGTTTGATGCGTCACAAATGTCTTCAATAATTTTGAAAAAATATGCAAATAATAAACTTCATAATAAAGTTAAAAATAATCCTCGTATTCTTACTATTATTGCCATTTTACATACACATATTAATATATACATGTTTTTACCATATATGTACATTAGGGGTATTTCATTAATCAACTACATTTACTTATGTCATGTACAACTGATAGTTATATAAAAGTTTGAAAATAATTTATCATTTTACATCATTCTAAGAACAAAAAGGAACAAAGTTTTCCATATTTTATTTAAATTGAAGCGAAATCCTTAAAATAAAATTTCTCTTGAAAATGGATTAAGTCCAAAACATATAAAATAAAACTATCTAAATTTGTTGTCAAATCGAAATTTGTTGATATTTATTCTAAAAAATCTAAATATGTAAATTCTAAATTTATTGTAAAAGTATGAATTACAAAAAAAATATGCAAAATATGATATACAAATTTTGGAAATATGCAAAATATATGCATATTTGTAAAATTTATGCTTTAAAAAATAAAAAATTGCAACAACAAATCGATGACAGCAAATTCTTTGATTCGAAAGGAAAAAAAGTTTTTTTGAGGTACTGACTACAAACATGCATTTGCATAAAAATCCTTGCCCTAGTAATAAGTAAAATGTCTTACTTATTTTGAAATGAGTAATGTATGTTATTGGGTATGAAAACTATGATAATGAAAAATGATCGGAAAAGGTAGCATTTCTTAGTTACGAACAATAATGAATGATTGCTAAATAAATTTACATTAACTTTTCTATGAACTGATCGAAAAAAATATAAACATTTGTGCAAAATTGGCATAAACATTGGAAAAAATTGTATAGAATTATTTCTGTATACAAAAGAAATATTTGTGCCAAATTTTCTAGAAATATCTAAATAAAATAATAAGTAATGTACTATAAAGTGATTTTTGGGAGGGAACCTGGTATTGGCGCTATGACCAATTGTTATAATAATTTGTCGAACAGACAAATTATTATAACAATTATATTTACATATATATGAGTAATGTTTTTGTCAAGTTTAGGTAAAGAGTTAAGTGCGTTTAAGTGATTTTTGGGAAGGAACCTTCTATGAATGCTATGGCCAATCGTGGACCTATCAGGAAAAAAATAATAGTTATAGTTGCGTAAACAAAAGTAGTATTTTTGCCAAATTTTGTAATATTTGTAGAAAATGGTGTGTAAATATCTTAATTTTCTTGATTTTCGGGAGTGAACCTTGTATGAGAGCTATGACTAAATAAGGACCGATGAAAACTTTAGTTAGTAAAATTTTGTGAAGACGTCAACATTCTAACGGATTTTAATAACAATGAACACATATTACACACATTTAATATGTACATTTGTATGGGAGGTAAAAGAAATTGCGAACCGATTCCTCCAATTTTCAACCGGTGTAAATGTCTCATGAAGAATCGAAAGTGTGGTGAATTAAACTGGTTTATATTGCACATTTTTTGTAAAAATTTCATTAGAAAGTGTAAAAAAGATGAATTTTTTGAAAGGTGAAAATTTTGATGCCTAATTTTTCGCGATATGAACAGATTTAGTTCATTTTCAATACCAAACAACAAAGAAAGCTTTGGATAAATTATATTGCTTTGTTTAATTGTGATGATGTTTTACACATACAGATAGACGGGCAGATGGGCAGACGGGCAGACGGACAGACGGACATAGCTAAATCTACTCAGAATTTGATAAAAATCCAGAATATATATACTCTGTTTGGTCTCAGGTGTTACCCAGAAAATCACAAAGTTGTATATACCTTCTATAACCACTAATGGTGGTGCAGTATAAATAGAGACCTCCCTAATGTATTTGTTTACACATGCATAAATAAAAAAAGAACCAACACTAGTTACTTTTAAACTATAAAAAAAAAGAAAATAAAAAAGTAGCAATCACTTTCCAATAATAAAAAAAATCTCTTCGTAATATCGTTGTGTATTAGAGCATAAACTTTACTTTAACTTGGTTTGGCTTTGGTTTTTTATTTAAAAAATTGTACACTTTTGGTCATACCAACATTTATGAAAATACATGTATACAGCAACGATAGAACCTCGATTATATGCTCTGTAAGTGAGTACAGCATTTTGAGGCATTTAAGCAATATTATTTTTTAAAATATTAATTATAGGCGATGTGTACATTGCAAGTTATATAACATAATAAATTATATTTAGATAAATGAGATTCAACTTTTGTTTGCATTTTTCAAAGTTTATAATGTTTTATTATAACTTTTATACTTTATTATAAATAATATTTCTATCAAAAATGTTTGGAGATCTGCAAGAAATTTCCAGACGAAAATTTGCAAAGAGAAGTTCATGTATTGTTAAAAACTAATTAGATATTACTTTTTCTGTCTAAAATTCTACGTCTTAAATCGACATCATAAAATTACTTACTTTCAATTAGGTTTAAAAACTGGCAATAGTTTTTCTTCGATAAATTTCTAACAATACCTATAGATTTCCACATATAAAATATAAAATTTTTGAAAAAAATAATATATATAATATTAACCTACATATTACCACTAAAATTATTTTAAATTTGCTTTTACTCTTTCTTTTTGTGGTCTGTAAAAAAAGTTTTGAAAACGCATTATGCTGGTTGAGCATCCTTTTTCCGTTTTTCTTTTTACTTTTGGCAGTATTAAAACTCTTTCTGTCTTTTTTTACTTTTTTCTTATTGAAAAAAAAAATATTATTATTATTTCTTATATAAGTATATTGTATACTTGTTGTCGTTTTCTATGCCATCATATTTTTTTAACGCAGACATTTTATGCTGCCCATACAAAAAGACAAACATTACAAATAAAATAAAAATAAATGTAAAAAGGACGGGCACAAAAAAAAGACAACAGAAAGCGAGCGACATTTATTCATTCATTCATTTGGTGAATAGTAAAAGAAAGCAACAACAGAAACAACAACGAAGACGACAAAAAAAAACAGTTGACAATTCTTTGGCAAATTAAATTATTGCGGGTTTTATGAGATGTAGAGGAAAAAATAATCAAATAATAAAAAAAGACTTAAAGGGTTATAGTTTTTATTGTAGTATATTTTTTCATCTTGAAAATTATTTATATTCTACATATAACAAATTTTATTACAAAAAATAAAAAGTTTAAGTACCCATACACGTATGATGTCAAGAAACTTGAAAAAAGTTGTAAGAATTTTGCAAAAAAAAATATATAAAATATTTACCCCTTTAAGAGGATATTTTTTATTTTGTAAGCTCAGAAATTAGAAACCAAATATTTTATAGTGTCTAAAATGTTAGTTACAAATCATGAAATCTATGATATTCAAATACAGCTCTTTTTATTGATTTGTGAATGCTTGCTAATGCAAGGCGTATGATTGATATGAAATTTTCTAACAACACGTATACGCCAGTGGATTTTTTACTGAAAGATGCAGTTAGAAATAAAATATAAGCTGCATAGTTGAATATTAATAAACAAACATTTTGACATTTGCAAATTAAAAAGAAACAACATAAAATATCTTAGAATTTTAAAAAAGCGAGTACAAAACTTTAACTTTTTATACCTACCATTAAATAAAGGTGGAGTCTTTTTTGATTTTGTCATTTAGTTATAACACATAGAAATGTTGGTCATAGACCCATAAAAGTATATATATATTCTGGACCCTTATTAAATTCTAAGACGAATTAGCCATGTCCATCCATCTGTCTGTCTGTCAGTTGAAATCACGATAGTGACCACATAGGAGGAGCTAGACAGTTGAAATTTCGCATAAAGGTTTGTTTGGTGTTGAAAATGGGCATTATCGGTTAACTTTTTCAGATAGTTCCCATACTAGTAAAACTCCAAAAAAACAACTTTAACGATCATTACTGCTGACCTTAACACTCATTAGTGGCCTAAAAATTCGTGTATAGCGATGAAATTCGGTACAAGTAAGTTTCTTATGAACCAAACCCATTCTACCATTTTTTTGGATCGGCCCATAAATTCCCTACCCGCCATATTTGGTCCCCTTCTGAAAATTACTTAAACGCTCACTGCTGGCTCAAAAATACGAATATAGTGACGAAATTGGACATCCAAAATCCTCCCTACCAATTTTAGTAAGGATCGGTCTATAATTGACAGGAAAAGACTCTAACGCTCATTACTGGCTTAAAAATACTAGTAAAGCGATGAAATGCGACACAGGTAATTTTGTTACGAGCCTTAACCACTGCACCAATTTTTTTTGATTGGCTTAGGGAGGGTCCGTCCATAATTTACCATCCCGCCCCTACAAGGTCCCCTTGAAAAACTATTTAAACCCTAATTAATAGTTAAAAAATACAAGTATAGCGATAAAATGTAATACAAGTATGTAAGTTCCTTGCGAGCCAGAATCTCTTTTTCATTCCGAATTTAATGAGGAATGATCTATAGCTAACCCTAGGTTCCCGTCAGAAAAGAGTTTTGGTTATTAAAATACGAGTTATCCTTATTTAAAATACGAGTATTGTGATGAAATTTGACATCAACAAATTCTGTACAAAATGAAATCTTTGTACACAATTTTATGAGTATCAGTTCATAATTGACGAAATTGATGAAAATTACTCATACCAAAAAAAATAGTTTTAATAAATTAATATTTTGTTATTTCAAAAGAGCTGAGTCTATAATTGACTTAAGCTACATTCCAAATATCACCTTGATGTTTATGGGGGAGCATTCTTTTTACGGTATATGGTAGACGTTTTGATGGTGGGTATATGAGACTCGGCTCAGCCGAATTAACACTCTCAGTTGTTTATACTACTTTGGAACATTATGTTTATTATTTCTGTATTATCTTACCACAATAACTAGTATGCTCAAATTCAACAAAAATATTTTTTAATAACGATCGGAATAAAAATTCTAAATAAAATTCATGTATAATATTAAAAAAAATATACAAATTTTTCCATAATGATTTTATGTCTTTTTAAATCCGTGTGATTTACATATTGTAATTAAATCATGACTCAATAAAGTTAAGTAATTATTCATGCTACATAGAGTAACAAAAATTTCTTCAAAAATCCATTATGCATCATTAAATTTGGAACAACTTTATTAACCTCAATAATATTATTGTATATAAAATTGTATAATAAAACACAACCACTGTAAAAAAAAGCAATAATAAATTTGTGCTGGTGTGG
Organism: Lucilia cuprina; assembly: GCF_022045245.1. Classification (NCBI taxonomy): domain Eukaryota; kingdom Metazoa; phylum Arthropoda; class Insecta; order Diptera; family Calliphoridae; genus Lucilia; species Lucilia cuprina. Next base: position 80,635,739 of record NC_060952.1, read on the forward strand.
AAGAGTGTACCTAAGTGTTGGTACTTAATATTTACCACTTGCAAACATACGCTAACATATGAAAAGAGTTTAATGGATAAAACTCATATTGACATGAATGTCAATATAGGATGATATTCCACTATTACTGCCAACAATTCATCCATCCATCTACAACCATGACATACACCAAGGTACTGATGAAAATCACTTTTGGGTAATATTGCACATAAAAATGAACACATTACTGTCAAGTGTAAGATTTAAAACATGAACAGCAAAAATATTTATGTACATACATATATGTATGTAGCTATAGACAAAAGCGAAAGTATAAAAACGTAATACGTGATCCCAAAGGTTTAATAAAATGTTGCTTCTCACTGAAACAATGATTGCTAGGACAAGCCAAATATAGTTGCAGAGATGAAGGCATCAAATATATTGATAGAAATTTCTATCAAAGTAACAATGCGGAAACACTTGTGTTTCGTAGAATACACCAGCAAGTGTTGCCAGTTTTAAAAGGAAAATTTCATTAAGTAATTTGGCTAGAGCATTATACATACATATACATAAGTAAGTTCCTACACTGATTCACATCCAAATGCAAACGTACAAAATACTCATCCAAATAAATGCAATCCAACAATTTTCAGCAGATAGTGGTAGTAGCAATAAGCAACCGCTATCACCACAAACTACCAGCAGCAATATCAACTATAGAGCGGAACATGTTTAAATGTAACCAATGTCAATTGTAGCCACAACAAGTGAGGCTGTATCAATCTATATGTACATATGTATCTACATCCATATATTAAATGATATTTGTTGGAACACACGAATCATATATAGTGCACATATGGATGAATGTATATTCAGATGTACTAACAAACAAACTTCAAAGCCAAATTTACTGATATGCAATGAACAATTTTGGTATATTTTATATATATATGTTTGTTATTCTCTATACTTTGTTGATATAATTTATTTATTTTTACGTTCTAATACCCTACACATTGTCAAGTGATATATTTACAATGGTCCAACTAAAAATCAAGTTATTGTCAGTCCTAAATGCCAATTTCACCATAATATTTAATAACATAAATTGAAATATTTGAAAGACAGCCTTCAGAAATAAAATTATATTTTTTTTGGTCCAATATTTATAACCATTGGGGGTAAGTGAAATCGTAGACCAATATTGTTTATTTTTAATACCCAACAAACTGCATTAACTGAAAGTATTTATGCAAAATTTCAGCTCACTAGCTACTCATATTTGGACAATGAAATGTCTAGATCGCCTTAGAATCTAATAAGGATTAAGAATATACTTTTATGGGTTTTAGATAAATATTTCAATGTGTTACAAACGAAATTACAAGATCAATTTTCTCTCCATCTTTTTTGATGGTGGGTATAACAGTAAAACAAATCAGTAGAATTTAACCAAATTCACCAAAATATTCTTCAATTTATATCATTATAAACATATAGTTTTAATCTTCGGATAAATTTGTAAAAATTGTTTACATTCTGTCCATAATTCGTATTAGCTCCAATGCAAGGTCACTTCTGAAAATCACTTAAATGTACATTACTAATTACTAAAAATGCTTTTATCACATATCACACAATAGGTCAAAAATCATATAAACGAATACTACTCATTACCAAATAACTATAGGGATACAACATTTGCAGACAAATTCCTTTTATATCAAAAAATGTTCAACATCGGTCTAGAATTAATCACAGGCAACGTCCACTACCGAAAATAAAATCGGGTGCTTTATACTAACTTGGTTTTCCTATCATCATTCATTCATATTGATCTAAGACCCAAAAATGTATATACTTTCTGAGTTCCTATTACATATATATAGACATATAGATAGACAAACCGAAATGGCTTAAGCGTCTCATTTTGGTCTGTCTATCTATCTGTCTGTGCGTTATCCTGTTCCATAATTATTGCACCACCCATATAAAGGCCATTCTGAAAATAACGAACGATCGTTACTCGCTTAAAATTTCACTATAATGATACAATTTAAAATTTAGAAGAAATCAAAATACCAGTCCCCCATATAGTATCAACTTCAAAAACTGACCAATACTGGAAATTGACAAATTCACATGAAATTAGGCGAAACTTTTGATAAGATTTTGCTCCATAATTTCATATAACTTCGAAATTACATAAATAGTACATGAGAATGAATTTAATGTTAATAATTCCTTCAGAATGTTGATCACAATTTATGGCTATAAAGAATATAAAATAAACCAAATATTTTAAGTTAACCACTTTATGCACAAATTGGTGTTTGTTATATTTGTAAATGATGCCACGCAACACAAGTCATTTACTGACAATCATTCAGTACAGTTGTTGTGGCAAGTCCATATGGAACTCATTTTTTCAACAAAATATTACCACATAAGTATATGCATACTTACAAACTTATAAGACCGTATGTGTTCACAGCCTTTAATTTATTTAAAAATTGTTGTAACTCAAAATAATGGCTTTTGAAATAAACATAAATCCGTATTTAAGTTTTTATATCCTACACCATTATAATGGGGAGGGTATTATGCGTTTATGTTGATGTTATAACTTAAAGTATACCAATCGGCTTAGAATCACTTTCTGAGACTATTTAGCTGTTTTTGTTCACGCTGCTGGTTGCAATTTTCAAGATAATTAGATTAACTTTGGCACATATATTTCTTTTTATCCAAGGGTGAACGCTATTGAAAAGGTTTAAGTCGGGTCCATTATATTTAACATACTCAATAGTGTATCATATGCTCGGCCATGCGTTACACAAAGCATATTTAGCAAAAAGTGAAATGAGTTAAAAAATCATTAAAGTTTTTTCCTAGTTAGTGCACTTTTAAAGTAAACGTGCAGGAAATTTTCATATGTATTTATTTCAAATAAAACGTTGTCAACTTTTGAACGTATAAATGCGTGTGTGTATTAATATATAAATTGCTGCATTGTTTCATGTGTATACTCTATGCAATGTAGACAAGTGTGTTTTATTTGCGTGCAACTTTGGTTTAAGAGTGTGTTGCAAATAAGGCTGTTGTTGATAATGAGTCCAATGTTAATATGTTGACGGTGGTGTTGGTAGTGGCGTTGGTAGTTATGGTTGTTGGCTGGTGGTTGGTTAATGATGCTCACATTTATCCTTTTGCTCCTTTTTGTATCATGATAATCAGACATGCATGCATACAACCAAAGAGAAAAATTGTCGCAGTTGTAGCGATTTTATTATTTTTATATGTTTGAGTTGCGAAAAATGGTGGATTTCTGTTAGCTGTTTTATATTTAATAATATTTTTTCATTGTTGCACAATATTTTTACCATATTTGTTTTACTTTTATTTCCAATTTTTGTCTCATACCATTTTTATGTTTTTTTTTTTTTCAATTTACGGCAATCAGCAAGTAAATGAGGAGAAAGTAATGTAAAATGATGCTGATGACAAGCGTTAATTAACAAATGTAATGCGTATAAAAATATGAGTGTTGGTTTTTGTGTACATGAAAGTTTACACCATTTATTATCATTATATTCTGATTGAAAAGATATAATGTGTCAGTTAATTTTATTTATGACTCTTAATATGTATATAATATAATATTGAAATAAAATAATACATTTCCTAAAGATCTTATTTAGAGGGAAGTTCATAAAATCTAATGCTTATTTTCGGTGTTCTTGGTAATAAAGTAATATGACAGGAACAGGAGTCAGAGAGAGTTAGAAGATGGAGTCTTTATTTTGCTTGCCAGATACATCTCTAGGTAGTACATCCGAAAAAAGCAATAAGAACCCGAGGATTAACATTTCTGAAGATCCTTAAAATTTTCCATAATGATAATTAAAGTATAGATGTAATAAACACAAGAAAAACAAGTTTGAATAGTTGAGCATGACCGACCATATAATACTCTAAACAAGTGCTATGTTACGGTTGTATAGGGCTAGACTAAATAATGTACCAATTTCAACCATTTACTATAGTGTTTGTCCTCAAGTCCAAAGATCAGCATATGTCAAATATTTTCAAATTATCTAGAAAATTGTCACCTGTAGTGTGCGCAAAAGCTACATGGTATATTGATTTTGTCATTCCATGTGTAACACATCGAAATATTGTTCATAGACCCCATAATATTCTGGGACCTCGTAAGATTCTCAGACGATCTAGCTATGTCCGTCCGCCTGTCTGTTATTGGCACGAAATAAGGAGATGAAATTTATCCAAAATAACGTCAATTAATTAGAAACGTTTGGTATGGAAAATGGGAAAAATCAATCAAATCAATCATGTAGGGTCCCCTCCAGAAAATGTTGTTGAGACATATGAGAATAGGTCGATTATTGACTCTACCACGCATATAACTCTTCTTAAAAAAAAAAGTTTATGGTTATAAAAATTGGACAAGCACGATTGATTTTCAAAAGTTAAATATTTATTAATGGACCTCTTTCAAATATTAATTTGATGTTCATATTTACATCGATATATGATAATGAAATATTCATAAATATCAAAGTTTATTTATATGGCAATGATTTAATGGTGGGTATATAAGATTCGGCATAGCAGGATGTTGTAAATCTTTTACTTCTTTATTAATACCCCTTTTATTGTATCATTATTTGTGGTTTTCGAAAAGTTACCTTTTATGTGAGATATATTTTGTAGGCGTTTAAAATTTTTCGACAGTGTTATGGGAAAAAATTTTACAGTAAAATTTCTGTTACAGTTCTGAGTTTAAGTGATTTTCTGAAGAACTTGTGCTTTTAATATGCATTTTCGCGTAATATGTGCTTTTTTATGGAAGCTACATGAACTTGCATGACATTTTTTTTTTCAAAGTAGGAAATAATATGTATTTTAGTTATTTCATGTGAAATTTTTAATAATATTTTATAAAAAAAGTCTTATATTCAATACCGTTTTATACAGTATTATAATAAAATTCATAATCTGTATGATTTGCTGTACCAAAAAAATTATTTATTATATTTAACAATATTTTACATATATAAATTGTAATTCCTTTTTTCACTTGTTTGGCTTAAAAAGTACTCATGGCATTAAAATTCTAACGAATATGACCATAAAAAATATTAAGCTCTGTTGTAAATATAAAATTTTTTTGACATAGTTTTTCTTAAATATATTTTTTCAGCATATTAAAACTGACCCAATCCCGATTGTATTGAATATTTATATAAATATTTAAGCAATCAAGAGAAATATGCATGTACTTAAATACTACACCAAGGTTAGTAATATGCTTTCATGCTGCTGTTAGTAACAACAATAACTCAATGATATTTTGGCGGACATCAGTGATCACTTTGCGAATAAATTATCAAATTTCTCAAACAAATGTTTTTCCAAATTATCAAACATATTCAAAAGGGATCAAGTTTAGAAGACCTTTTAGGAGACATGTACGTCATTATGTTCTATAAAAATTGCAAAATTTAAGGACATATTTATTCTTCTTTTATTAATAATTTCAGATTGTTGTTAACATTACCTCCAATACATAATACTCTTTCCACAATTGACATGTAGGTCATAACAATTTGGAATTTATACTACTTCAAATCCAAATCCCTCTTTACAAGAAAAGTCACCCTAATTGTATGTAATGCATTTAATTTATATGTTAGTTTATTCTTTTATTTGCAGTTAATATGCATTTATATGTTAGTAAGTGTACATATATGTATGTTTATATGAAAACAGTTTTGATAACTTTATAAATATTTTTTTTTTAAATTGTTCAGCACTAAATACGATTACCACAAATATTGAATATAAAAAATGTACAAACTCTCACCAAGTACATACAAAATATGTATATGTTGTGCATTTGGACTAAAATAAGCAATTTTATGTAACACAAATTACCAATAAAAATCTTATAAAAATACCATAAATGCATATGTTTGTCGTTATTTTCCTCCCCCCCCCTCTAAATGCATACAAATAATTTTATTTGTTTGTATAACTTTTTAATACCAATTTTTATGACTGTTTGGGGTTTTTTAATATGTTTCATATGTGTCTTTAAACAGATTTTGAATTTTAATCTTATTTCAAGTGATTTCTCATGCTTTTGGTATAAAATTTATTTTGTGAATTTTGCGGCTAAATGCGTATGCAAAAATATTTGTTTACAAATACATACACACATATGTATGTTTAATAAATATTTCAATAACTGCATCCAATTATTGTTTTATTTAGGATTAAGATATACCCAGTAAAATTTTTCAGTACGAAAAAAAATTTCGTAACTACTTTTTTCGTAATATATACGAAAATTTCGTGTATAATATGAAATATTGTTTAATCAACCCCTTTTCTAATTTTACGAAAGTACGAAAACCTGTCGAAATATCTTTTTCGTATATATTAAGAAACTTTGTTTTCTATTACAAAAATAATTTCGTTAAGGCATGTAATATTTAACGAAAGTAACGAATTTTTGTAACAAAATTATTTAGTAATATACAAGAATTATTTTTGATTTTACAAAAAAATAATTAGCTGCCTAATTTCCTTTAAAATTTAAAAAAACATATTTTTTTTTTTTTTTAATTCGCAATCTTTTTCTAAATTTACAATAATTATTTTAAAAGAACTAAAATATTTGTCTTTAAAAAAAATCGTAAAATAAACAAATTTTTTTCTAAAATTATATTAAATTATTTTGCATTTTACTAAAATATTACGTACAATTTCGTATATATTACCAAAGAATTTCGTGGTGCGAAACCACGAAGCATTTCGTAGAACGTACAACATTTTTCGTGTATATTAGGCATGGATTACTTTCAGTGTAGGTAAGGATTATGTCATTGGAGGCAAGTACTTTCCACAATCGCTTACTTCTAACTTATACAGCTTCTAATCTTCACACTAAAGCTGACTCTTAAAAAGGAAAGTATTTATATAACACATTATAAATAGGATGTTATAAAAGTACTTCTTGTATAAGTAGTACTTATTGAAAAGCATGTCAATAGTTACGTAGTAAAATTGCAAGTCATACTTTATTAAAAAGTCTTATGTAGCCAGAATCAAACCGTATGTGTTTGCTTGTAAGAAACTTACTTATGTAGTTTGAAGTTCATAGCTATACTTGAATGGGCGTTAAGCCATTTTCTAAAGAGGGTGTTTGTAACACCCTAGAAGTCCTTAAAGTATACCAATTGGCTCAAAATCACTTTCTGAGATGATTTAGCTATGTCCGTCCGTCTGAATGTGTATCCATGTAAACCTTGTTCGCACGCTACATATCAAAATTTTCAAGATAACTTGCTTTTTTATTTTTAATTTAATTATACCCTACATCACTATAGTGGGGAGTGCATTATGCGTTTGTGCTGAAGTATGTAACACCCAAAAATATTGGTCCTAGACCCACCTTAAAGTAATCGCCTCAGAATCACTTTCTGAGTCGATTAAGATGTCCGTCCGTATGTCTGTCTGTGTATCCATGTAAACCTTGTGCGCACGCTACAGCTAGCATTTTTCAAGATAAATTGATTAAATTTGGCACATACTCCTTTTTTGGTTCAAGGACAATCTATTGAAAATGGTTGAAATCGGTCCATTATTTCTCCTAGCCCCCATACAATCGTACCCCTCGAATCGAGCCTTTAGGCTCATAAGTACGTTAAATGTTTTATAATGTCAACAAAATTAGTTTTATAGAACGATAAATTACAATTCTAATTTTTATTGTGATCGGGCCTCATTTGACCCTACCCCCCATACATACTCCCCTTCAGAAAATGACTTGAAGGTCAAAATTAACTTATAATTACTTATAAAACGATTAAAATCTGCATAAATGACTTTAAAGTAGACGTAAATTCATCTACCAAAATTTATAAGGATAGGCCCATATTTACTCCTTCTCCCCTATGAGCCCTCTTGTAGAAAACCTATTTTTTGTCAACAATAATTAAAAATATTCCACACTAAAAAAACTAAATGCTTTATTTAAAAAAAAAATTCAAAATTTTAACATACTGACTGGTGTATGGTATCATATGGTCGGCAATGTCCGACTATATATTCATACTTGTTTATTTTTAACACTTTGACGACCATAGGCAAATACACTTGCCATAAAATTTTTAGTATATATCTGTTTAAGTGACAATTATTCCGAATATGTCAACCGATCTTAAAAAATTTATTTGCGAATTGATACACAGGACTTAGAAGTTACCTAGGAGAAGAATTTCCTTATCCTAACTATTATGGGGCCATAGATAACGACAATCCAACAAAAAATTAAATTGACTAAACTAAAAAGGTTTGGTCGTCTAAGGATTAATCAGTTGAGTCAATAATCACCAGACTTAGTTCAGTGATTAGTCACCAAAATCCAAAAAAGGGTATGTTCATAATTAAACATCGTTTAATTAATTGAAATATGATTAAAAAAAATAATTTTGACTAAACTATCATATTTCAAACTCCAGGATGATTAACATATGATTGCTGAACATTTTTTTATACCACCACCATCAGTGGTGAAGGAGGGTATATATAACTTTGTCATTCCGTGTGTAACACCAAGAAATATTCATCTGAGACCCAACAAAGTATATATATTCTGGGTCCTTATCAAATTCTGAGTCGATCTAGCTATGTCCGTCTGTCCGTCTGTCCGTCTGTCTGTGTAAAACACGCTCACGTTAAAACGAAGCAATAGAATTTAACCAAATTCACCCAAAATGTTCTTAGTTTTCCTAAGTTGTTTGGTATTGAAAATCGGTTCACATCGGGGGAAGTTATGAATCAAAATCTGAAACAACCTCGAAAAAATAGGCATTTTTTACACATTTTGATGTAATTTTCTCGAAAACTATACAAGATAATTCCATAAAAATCGGCATACATTCGTTACCACACAAGAGCTTAATCTTTGCGTAAAATCACCAGAATCGGTCCACAATTTCATATACCTCCCATACAAAAGTACATATTCCCGGAAATTTGGATTTTTGTTAATAACTTTCGCCGTAATGCCGATATCTTCACAAAATTTTAGAGATTAAAATTTTATGACAATAGAATTTATTCAGAGGAAAAATTTTTTGGATGGGTCCGTAATTGGTCATAGCTCCCATACACGGTCCCCTCCCGAAAATCACTTAAACGAGCATAACTCATTACTAAATTAAGATATCGATATAAAATTTGGTACAAGTATTGCTCTTATATACAGAAATATTACAATGAAAGCTTTCTTGGATCGGTCTATAATTGGTCATAGCTCCCATACAAGGTCCCCTCCCGAAAATCAGTTAAACCCTCATAACTCATTAGTAAATCAGGATATCGATATAAAATTTGGTACTAGTATTGGTTTTATATACAGAAATATTACAATGAAAGCTTTTTTGGATCGGTCCATAATTGGTCATAGCTCCCATACAAGGTCCCCTCCCGAAAATCACTTAAACGCGCATAACTCATTACTAAATTTAGATATCCATATAAAATGTGATAAGAGTATTGCTCTTATATACAGAAATATTACAATGAAGGTTTTTTTGATCGGTCCATAATTGGTCATAGCTCCCATACAAGGTCCCCTCCCGAAAATCACTTAAATGCACATAATTCATTACAAAATTAAGATATCCATATAAAATTTGTTGTAAGAATTGTTCTCATATAAAGAAATATTAACACGAAATCTTTTTCCGATCGGTCCATAATTGGTCATAGCTCCCATACAAGTTCCCCTTCCGAAAAACACTTAAACACGTATAACTCATTACTTAATTAAGATATCGATATAAAAATTTCGTACAAGTATTGCTCATATACTGAGAAATAATATTGTGAAATTTTTTCCGATCGGTCCATAATTAATAATAGCTCCTACACAAGGACCCTCTTAAAAAAACACACACATATAAGGTTTCCTTCCGAAAATCAGAAAAAACGCACATAACTCATAACCAAATATTGATATCCATACATTTAGCAAAAATATTGCTCTTATATACATAAATTCACTATAAAATTGTTTTACGATCGGTCCATATTTGGTCATAGCTCTCATACTAGGTCCAGAAAATCACTTAGATTCACAATATTTATTACCAAGTAATGATATAGACACAGAATTCTGAAATTTTGTCTTTATATACATAATTGGACATAGCTCCCATACAAAGTCATTTTACGAAAATCTCTTAAACGCATATTATTATTATACCAAATTAAGCTATTGATACATAATTTGGCAAAAATATTAGTTTTGTATACTTCTATTTCTCCTATATTAGGTCCTGCCCCTAAAAGCGCTTTAACCGTATATAAAGAGCAGTACCAATTTGTGTTGAACAAAATTATATATGTATTTGTATTTGAAAATCTCTAAATCTTTCACACGCATACAAACATGCAAATTACTAAATTTATAATGTTCAATAAATATTGGAATTGTAATAGATTTAACTTTTGGTATTTTTTCTATTAAAGACATGAGAAAACTTATTTCTACAAATATTAAATCAATTAGAAAACTAATAACATAAAAGTAGCTGGTGGAGGGTATTTAAGATTCGGCACAGCCGAATATAGCACTCTAACTTGTTATGTAATCAGTTTTTATATGATTAAGATTTCAAATGTGTATATATTTGTCTATATTATATAAATTTATTTTAATTTAGATGAGAAACATATTTCAAATCTATTGATTTGTTTACAATTATTCAAAATATAGTAAAATGTCTTTAAATATTCAAAATAAATATTTATTTTATAAACGAAAATATTAAAGGTTTTTACGTAATATTAACGAATTTAATATCTATATTAAGTTTTTGGTAATGACAACAACGTCCTTGATCTAACACAACCTTCTTTATTTCAAATAATTGGCAGTTAGCACTTGTAATATATACCTTTAAAACCACCTCTTCATTCGTACCTGATATATTGACGTTTAATATTAACACAGCTACAACAATTGTTTTCATGTCGCTTTAATGGTAATTTGAATGTCATTAAAAAAAGCCCAATATACACATTTGAGTGAAAAAAAATTAAAAAAATACATTTAGGCAAAAGAATATTAACATTGAAATAAAAAGACAATAGTGTAAAATAAATAAAAAAATCAACATAACGAGAGAAAAATAATGCATGAATTAATTCTGATTGACAACAAAATCAACAATACCAAGAATTTAATGAGCATATAATCAGATGAGCACAAGGATATTAATCTCAGATTTTGGCGGAAAAAAATACAATCTCTTAAAAGAAGCAGGTTCCTCAAATGAGGGGTAGACTTTATATTTCAATAGAAAATAAAAAATAAGAATAAACCTAAATATAATGATTTTGATGTACATATTTACACGTACATATATGTGCATTTGTACATTAACTCCGAAAGATACATACACACACAAACACAAACATTCACAAATGTTATTTACTTATTTATTTATATTTTACATTTGCTTGTTGACAAGCAAAATGTCTGCAGGGAATTTCCGTAGTTTTGATTTTGTTCTTATTTTATTCAAACACGCATTTGGGAAACTTAAAACATACACAGTCAACTCGTACCCAATTACAATTTTATACTAGATTTTCAGTATTTGAATTTTTTTGAAACAGTGATACGCAAAATTTATACTTTTAAATTTTTGTGTAATTTTGAAATACCCCGAGTTTAGTAATGAGATTTATTATTGCGGCAAGGATCTACCATAAAACAAATTTGACAAAATTCGTTATAGAATGCATTTAGTATTGCTGAAAAAATATTTTTGGAATAACTAAATAACAATTGCTTTATTTTATTACAATATTGAATTTTTACATGTCACTGTATTTTTTGATTTTCCATGAGGAAATACTTTTGATTATGCATGTACTCCATAATACTAATGGCGAATGTTATATAGTCTCTTATGTATTTAAAGGAAAATACTGAATTGAAAAGAACAAATAAGTATGTATGTGTGGAATTGAATTTCTTATCACACGTTTCAAATTAACCTTTACTTTTATATACAATGTGTATGTATGATTTTCCAATGCACTGCTGACATTAAGAAAGAATTTACTTATATAGAAATAATAACAAAAATAGCATCACGATATAATAAACTCAAAATACAAATACAATTCTATAATAAGCAACATACAATAGTAAATACATAAACAAGCGGAAACAACCATTTTCGCACAATGGGAAAAGGTAAGTCATTAAGGTTACTTTTTCACACAACACCAAACACGTTTGGTAGTATACTCATTTTGTAATTCTTTTTGTAATTTTTCGCCTATATGATTTACCTTTCCCATTGTGAATTGTTATTATATTACA
>NC_060952.1:80648259-80650579 GCF_022045245.1 Lucilia cuprina
ATAGTATAGTATTTTAATAGATTTATTGTGCTGATAGTTTCCAGTACTGAAAGTGTAAGTAAAATGTCATTTTGTTTTATGTTAAATGTCACTTATGGAGGTTATGAACAATATATTTAGTTCATGTCTATATATGTGTTTATTGATGTCAATGTGTAAATTAAATTATTGCAACATATTTTAAAAAACAGTTGATAAATCAACTTGTGTTTAAATCATAAAACACCAATTTCAAAATACTTTAAAATGTTTGGTATTAAATAAAAATTTTGCTTATTTATTGACATGGAATTACTTTATGATTCAGCTTAATGATGCTTGTCCATTAAAAAGTTTGACGACATTAGTATGTCGTCAATAAAAAACTTAAATATATAATAATATAATTATAAAATTTAATTTGATTCATCTTAAATATACATTAATTTGGCATCTGTAAAATTTTGATAATATTTAAACTTACATATTCGAAAGAGCCTTGCCAAACTGTAGTTCTTTATCATATTTTTCATATAAAGTAAATTCTGTATATATGTGCATGAATATATAAAGATAAATTGATTGAAAAATTATCCCTTTTCGGCTATTGTTAAGTCTTGTTAATTGCCATAACACAAATTGGTATTCGATGTTAAGATTGCTTACATATACTGTATGTTTTTTAATCGTCTATCAACTTAAACTGTTCAATAGATGTAATAGATTTTATGGTGATGTTTGTTAAATACATACATGTAGAAACATATAGGTAATTCCATTGTGTTTATGATAAATGTACAAATAAAAGAAATTGTGCATATTGAGCAGGGACATATTTGTCTTTCTATCTATCCATAATTAAATTATATGTGGAAATTATAAAAATTAAAATTGATTTGTTTTACAAAAAATATATCGTAGGTGACAGGATATACTCTTGAAATTTATTTTTTGTTTATAAAAAAGGCCAACCTATATACACATTAAAATAAGTATGTACATGCTTTTCTAATTGGTTTTTCATTTTCATAATTTGTATTTGATTTATGTGTTTAATTATTGTTCTATAATCTCACCTTACTTTCACTTTCTTCATGCTACTATGTGAATATAAATTTCATGCATTTCTATGCAAATTAAAATTCCCTTCAATCTTTAGACTTGTAATCAAGTAGATATACATAGAGACTACAAGAATGTTCTCCAATATCTACGTACATTATTTTGTGCTAATAGAAATTAAATACCTTTGCTTCTTAAATAGAAAATTAAATGCATTTATAGGAATTACAAAACACAAGTGAAGACAATGAATAAACCGGACTTTACTTGAATGTTTAAGGGAGACTTGTAAAAGTATTAAGAACATTTTAGGTTTAGAATATATCTACATAAATACATATATACTTTAGTGTTGTTGGCAAAAAGCGAATTTCTTGACGTTAATATTTAGTGAGAAATTGAAATAAAATTTGATCTAGATTGAATTTTAAATAACTAATATTTATTAAAAAATTATAATATATTAAAAAGGACTTTTTTTCATTGACCTAGATCAACGATTATTGACTAAACATTTTGAGAAACGGCATCTTAAAATGAACGAAACTTTCATTATCGGTGTGATCGTCAATAACTTATTTGTTATTCATGCAATTTGGGTCAGTCTAATTGTATATATGTAGTAGTTAAAATTTAGGAATTGAATAAAAGAGCTTTTTGTTTATAGCTTTCAAATTATAGCTCAATGAACATATGGGAATTTAACCTAAAATAACCATACAATTCGAGGAATTACATATTAAATGATAAAATCAATAACCACAATCTTTTATGATGGAGTGTATTAAAAATAGATCATCAACTGTTTCTATAACTAAAAATCTGATGAGCTGTGGGATTTAACTTTATTTAAAAATAGAATAACTAAAATTTATGATTAAATAAGAAAATTGTTAATAAAAAAACCAAACAAAAGCAATCACTTCAACTCCCAATGAAAACAAATCAAGTGAAAAAGATTGTTGACGCTTATGTGTTTTTAGATTTTTTTTAAATTTCAAGTCTGCAATATAATATTACATTTAAATAAAATGCTAATGATGTCACATTTACAACATATACTTTTATATACAAAAACATACATACTTTATGAGGTTTCAAAAACACATTTTTATTTACACTTCTAGGGTCTGATGAGGCCTATAAATTTAAATTTCATGAGAGTCATCAACGCTAGTATAGAACATGCTTTAGCAGATTTTGTCGCGAGTATATTAAAACTTAATTATGAACTTAAAAGCACTATTTGCCGAGTATGGGAGCTAGTGAAGAAATCTAT
>NC_060952.1:80650679-80737390 GCF_022045245.1 Lucilia cuprina
ATATATATACTTCTTAATTGAATACTTCGATGTATTTTACACGGAATGACTTAATCAATATACCCGGCATATTTTTTTTTTTTTGTTAGAGGGTATAACAAGTAAGAGTGTTATATTCGGCTATGCTGAATCTTTAATACAGATAAACCACCATATATGTATGTATACAATAAGGAACATTTTACTTCATAAAAGTTTTAAAAATACGAAATTTTCATAAAATAAAAATAATTTATAAACAGTTTATAAAATAAAGTTTTTTTATGAAAGAGGACAAAAGTGATTCTTTGAATATGTGTGATCCTTTAGATAAAATTTGCATTTATGAGCGTTAAAGGCATTTTTTTAGAGGGGACCTTCTATGGTATATTGTGCTTGGCACTTGAACTTATATTGTACATTTTCAATATTAAACAATTTGTATCAACAATGGGTATATCTGGAAAATTTTAGCTTTTCGGCTTTAATCATGAACGGACATGACTAGATATTTTTAGAAACTAATGAGGACCAAGAATATATATGTATATACTGGATCTTGCCAATATTTCGATCTGTTTTGATGGTGGGCATAATACACATTTTCACACAACACAACAAATTTTCATATCAGTATAAGACTATAATACGTTTCTTCAATACAAAAGTCCTTTAATAATGGCAAATGTATTCAAAATATTTAACACATCACCACATAATAGCTCATTTGCGATCAATATTGACCATACAAAAATATCCGTAAACAATTCATTTTCGAATACTTTTGACATTTAACAACAACATATATTGTACATAGCACAGACATCGTAACTGCATATGAAAATTAATTTTTTTTGCTTTTTTACCTTGAAATTTTTACACAACTAAAACAATAGGGAAAAAGTGTAAAGCAAATGTTGTTACATGTCAAATTTTACATTATTAATGCTTCATAAAATTAACAATATTTAATTGTTTACTATGTCAGCCAGCCAGCCAGACTGTCAGTTAGCCGGTCGGTTATTCGGTAGCTGGAGACAAAAATAAAGTTTTTTATTACTATTATTGTTTCATTATTCTTGCTGTATAGTTAGTCCTTGTCATGACACTTGATAACAAAAACAAAAATATATACATACATATATTTAAATATTGTTTGTGTCTATATATCAGAACTTTATTACAAACAGACACACACTGTTAGCATACTCAAAATTAAAGTTGAGTACACAGAGAGACAATTGTCAGTGAAACAGATTTTCAGATATATCGTATATATTTTGCTTTAAAGACTTCTAATCCTTGTCGTTCAGGGCCAACGCATAGACGTGGGTTTACTATATATATGAACCTTTTAAGTCCCTTTTTCAGTCAGCTTATATAAATCAATTAACGTGTAATATGCTTGTCATTGATATATTACTTCTTATAATTTCATTGTATTATTGAATAATTATTTCAGTTTAAAGTAATTTTAAGTAAACAAATATATTTGTTTCATTTATTCTATGTCACATTTTATCCAAATACAAAGATAAACAAAAACTAAAATCCTCACTAACAATATCACCAACAAGAATATAAAAAATGTCCTTTTAACAAAAATTCTTTATAGTCGATTTGTTGTTTTGTAATTGTTGTCGTTTTTTGTAATTTTTTACACAAGGGCACAAAACTACAAACACATTTGCACATTCATACGCAGTTTATTATAATAACAGCTATATGTACATACATTTACTTGTACATACAGACATAAATATATAATGTAAATATATTTTAGAAAAGTAAATTTACTTACAAAAATTTTAATTAAAATAAAGATCAAAATGAAATTTACTATAGAAATTTTATATTGTTTTAATTTTCTTTAGTTACTAGGCTTTGTGTTGTCATTTTTTCTCTTTTCGAAATAAAAATTTTGTCATATAAATATGTATACATAAATACATATATACATACACACAAAAGGGCAAAGTTTAGTTATTAAATTGATATGTGTCTGTGTATATTATAAATATGTATATGTAGATACCCTGCAGTTTATAATGGCTGTTTTAAACTATTTAGAAACTGAAAGTAATTTGATATCTATAGGAATAATTTCATTAAAACTCGCTTTTCTATAGATTACTTACAGTAGTTTGAATAACTATGTATTTGTTTTACATAGACTTACTGAAGTCACGCTTAATTTCCTTTATGAATAGGTGTTAAATGATTAATCCTCTACACCACTATAATCGGGAGGTTATTAGACGTGCTGATGTTTGTAAAATATAAAAATTTCGATTCTACACCCACCAATCGGCTCACAAAATCTTGTTGAATAAATTAAGCTATGTCTGTCCGTCTATCTTTCTGTCTGAGTTTCCATGTAAACCTTGTGCTCTCGCTTAAGATCGTATGTTTTAAAAATATTTTATTAACTTTAGTACGTAAAACTTTTATTCCAGGATGAGCGATATAGAATATCGTTGAAATTATCTTTGTAAGTCGGTCCGTCCGTCCATCCTTCGTCTGTCCGCCTCTCTCTCTCTGCATGTCTGAATGTCCATTGATATCTTGTTCTACAGGTCGCAAGTTTTATGATGATTTAATGAAATTTGGCACCTAAAATTATTATGCAAGGACGAACAATATTGGAAATCGTTCAAATCGCTATCTTTATTTATTTATTTTTTTTTTTTTTTTGAATTATGAAATTCACCATTCAATAAAAAATACTAGTATCACGATGAAATTTGGCAAAACAAAGTTTTGCAAAAACATAATTCTGCCCTCATACAAATACACCTTCACATTTGAACCATTTAACTGATAACTACGTCAATTAAACTATTTATCCAAAATCGGCACACTGTGTTGATGTTTGTTACATTCAAAAAGTCAGTAAACAATCACTATCTGATTCGATTAAGATATAACCATATTTGTATCGGTGTAAACCCCGAAATTTTTAAGATAATTTTTTAAAATTTACCAGATACTGTTGTCTACATCCAATTTCGAAGGCTGTTGAAAATTATTTAAATCGGTCAATCATTGCACTTCTTCTGAGCTCATAATTATGTTAAAAATACTTATTTCTCATCAAAAAGTCGCATAATTATGTTTTATACAAGCCTTAATGAAGTTCATAAAAAAGGGCCTTAATTAACTTTAGCTCTCATATAAATCATTCAAAAACAAGTAGGAAAGTATAATCGGTCATGGCCGACCATATAATACCCTACACCATGAGTATATTTTTAAAATTTTTACTTTTTATAAAATTTTTATTTTTTGTAAAAAAACTTTTATTTTGAATATTACCATAATTCCAAAATATTTAAGCCATTTATTGATAAAAAACTAAAATTTCTAAATGAGGCTTTATATAGGTCAAATATGGGCCGATCCTCGGTAAATTTGGGAAAAGGATATATTTCTAAATAACAGTTAGTTTTGTTGAGTTTCATTGCGATACAAACGGTTTCAAGTAAATTTTAGACGTTTAAGTCATTTTTTGAAGGGGGGTTTGTATGGGGGCCAGGGTCAAATAAAGGCCGATCTTTACGAAAATCTGCAGTATCATTTATACTTATATAAAACTTATTTGTGCCAATTTTTAAAGAGATAGCAGAATATTTGACGTAATTATAGCATAAAAAGTTCAAATCGGGAGGTACTGTTGTATGGGGGCTAGGTGAAATAATGGACCGATTTCAACCATTTTCGATAGGCTTCGTCCTTGTACTAAAAAACAAATTATCTTGAAAATTGCGGCCTGTACCTTGCGCACAAGGTTTACATGGACAGCCAGCCAGCCGGACAGACGGACGGACATGTCTTAATCGACTCAAAAAATGATTCTGAATCGATCGGTATACTTTAAGGTGGGTATTGGACCAATAATTTTTAATTTTACAAACATCTGCACAAACGTATAATACCCTCCCCACTATAGTGGTGTAGGGTATAATTAAACTTCTTTCAGTAAATCAGTTTTTCTTCAATCAATTTAGAAGCAATGAAAATTTAACACATATGCTTTATCACACTTAATACTCATAATTGGAGTAGGGTATTATATTGTCGGCCACGAGCATCTATAGTTTATTACTTGTTTTAAATTTAAACCAACCAAATCCTCATTTATTTATGGTAAATACAGTCTGAATGCGAAGTCGTAAAACTACAGGAAAATCTTTGGTCATATTGTATTTGTATGACTAAGAGCAATACTGTATGGATGGATGGTCAAATGTCCTGTTTTCATATGCCTGACTAAATATGTTCATGTGTTTGTTTATGATTAGACATACATATACTAACATATTTATTTAGTTGCAATTATAATTTTTCTACATTCTGTATAAGTGTTATGATGAAAAATTATATGTAATTGTTTTATTTATTACAGTTGTTGTTAGCACTCTATACATGTGAGTTTTACTAAAGACTCTGTGAACCTTAATTAGATTCTGGACTAAAATAAATCTAATTAAAATAAAGTCAACAGTTTTTATATGTATAAGTCAATGAATATAAAAAAAAATCTGGACTATATTCTAAATTGAGGGTGTGATTAATATAGAAAAACATGTTCTTAAAGTAATTTATTTAAACTTTAAGTCACAAAAGTTAAATTTAACACTTGTAATCAGTATCTCGCAAGTAAAATTATTCGATTCTTAAATAGAGAGCTAAATGAAGATAATTAAGATATATTGTCGGTTTTAATCATATCAATAGGTCAATAATTTACCTAACAAGGTGCACTTTTCGAAAAGCCCTTGTATATGTTACATTATAGTGTTTTATTATAATTTTAAAATACAACTTAAATAATTTATTTGAAATAATTTTTATAATTTAACCTGAAGTTAAATAAACACATTTACATTTGGTCATTTTGTAAAAGTAGTAAATTAATTATGTTGCCATGAATAAGCTTTTAATTTAATAATTCTTTAAAAATGCTTAAGATTCTTAAAAACTAACCAAAGTTTATTGTACTTAGGTTTTAGTATTATTTAAATTTACAAAAGTACAATGACTTCTTAATTTATTTTAAAGGATGATTCATTTATGTATTTTATAGCTAGAAAATAATAAAATTTCTTTTGTGGTAAGAATAAAATTTTAATATTTGTAAAACTAAAATAAAATATTTTATTATTGATGAAAAATGTTTCTCCCACACCACAGTATGTTACAAATCCTTATTTTTTGGAAATATGTTATTTCTGGAACACATTTTCCGTGCTTCCAAAATTCAATTTCAATATCTTTATATATTCAAATTTTACATTGATTCAGACTTCATACATATTTGAGATTTAAAAACATTTTTAATGACATCTACATCTACAAAGATTGCCACCAGAATTCTTCAAAGAAGAATTCAGGGGCTCGAGATAGATCGAAAGTCTACACAGTGAATGAACAAGACCACCGTGAAATAGGGCCATCAAGGCAGGTGTGTAAATTTTGAGACACGTCGTGGTGGATAAATTCTCAGATCAGAGAGGAAATATGGTAAAGTTTGTATACTAAATTATTTCCTTATTTTCTCAAAAAAGATGGGGGTATATGGATTTTAGCATTCCATTTATAACACATTATTTTAGAAGTACGAGTATAGCAATTCGATTAAATAACTTTCATATGAGCTGAAATCTATTTACCAAATTTTTTGAGGATCGGTCCATAATTGACTCTACACCCCATATAAGGTCTCCTTCCGAAAATGACTTTAATACTCATTACTATCCTAAAAATTCCAGTATACTGATAACATTCGGATTAAGCAAGTTTCTTACAATCCAAAACCCCCTACAAATTCATCTTAAGATCGAGCCCTATCCCCATATAAGATCCCATTCTGAAAATTACTATAACGCTTATTACTGACATAAAAATATGAATGTAGTAACAAAATTCGACTCACATAAGTTTTATGCATGGTAAGATCCTTGCGAACCAAAATCTCTCTACCAAATTTTGTATTAAACGGTCAATAATTGACCGTATCGCCCATGTAAGGAGGATTCAGAAAATCGACTTAAAAAGGCCTATACTTAGGAACATAAGACTTCATTAAGATTTTAATGATGACTGATCTATTACTGACACCAGTCCCTATAAAAGGTTCCCGTCACGAAAGGGTTTTGGTTATTTGAATATTAGTTATTATTATTACGTGTATAGCGATGAAATTTAACATAAACAATTTCTACTTATACAAAACAAAATCTATGAACAAAAGTTTGTGAGTATTGGTTCATATTTGTCGCAAATAATGTCCTCTTCAGAATATTACTCATACGCTCACGGTTTAAAAATTGAACAAATATTTTGTTTTTAAAAATTAATATTTTGTTTGTTCAAAAGATCTTGGTCCATAATTAACTTAAGACGTATTCACCCAGATTTTTATATGGGAGCATTCCTTTTACGACATACAGTTTTATGGTGGGTATATATGATATAACATTTTCAACAAGTTTGTCATATGTTGTGTAACAGCAAGAAATATTCATCTTGAATTTTATACAAGGTGGAGGGCATTAAAAGTTCGGCTGAGCCGAATATAGCATTTTAGCTTGTTTTTTTTTATTAGTCAAAATTAGCCAGCAATAGTTGTAGTATTTGTCCACTTATAATTAAAAAAATTTAAATGTTTACAAAACTTCAAATGTCAAAAAAGGAAAGTTTGCACAGATATTTAAACTTACTGACTTTTTATACGAACAAATATTTGTAGATTTTTATTTTTCTAAGCAAATAAAACTATTTAAAACTAAGCATTTAAAAATATTTTGTACAAATTTCTTGAACTACTTTTTTTTTGTAAAACTTTAAATCAAAGCTTACTCCAGTTTCCTCTTAACTTTTGATAAAATATGTGTAAATAGTTTTATAGTAGTTTTGTAGTTGTTGTTTAAAGTGTTTTTGGTTTTTTTGTAGCTTCTTGTTCCATCTTACAAGCACCAGCACACCATAAGACTAATTTGTTGCAGTAATAAATCTGCAATGCAATGACAATACATCTAAACATGAAAATGCAAAGCAGCAAAACTAACCAACGACATACATACACATTAACAAACACACTCAAACACTTACTATTAATGCATGCAACATGGTATGCAGACCACATGTCAAGGACTTCATTTAGTGTAAACCACAACTACACTAACCAACAACAGCATCGTCAGTAGTAGCAGCAGCAGCAGCAAAAATAAAGGCACCAGCAACAATTGCAATAACACAACCGAGAAAAATGTAAGGAAAAATAACAAATTGCAAGACAAACGAACGAGTTATACAAAGCAGACAACAAATAACAGCACAATGGGTTGAAAATTTTTAAATAGTAGTCTGCATTAGTTATAGGTATATAAAGATATCAGATACCAAACAATTTTTAAAGTATTTTATATAACACCTCCAATGGCGATTGGATGATTGGATTGAAGGTACCTTCAATGGCGATTGGATGTATATATAAGTTTGTCGATCCTTGTACAAAACTAACAAATATTCATCTTAGACTCAATAAAGTATATACACTTGTGAAATTCTGAATCGATTTAGCGGTGTCCGTCTGACTGTCTGTATACAGCACGCTCATGTTAAAACTACGCAAAGGATATCAGCCAAATTCACCAAAATCATTTGCTGTTGTACTAATAGTTTAGTATTAAAATCAGTAATATTGATTAAAAAATTATAGACTACCTCGAAAAAATTTAGTTTTTTCGTAATTATACCCTGCACCATCATCAGTGGTGATAGAGGGTATATATAAGTTTCGTTTCGCGTGTAAAACCAAAAAATATTCATCTGAGACCCAACAAAGTATATATATTTGCTGGGTTCTTATCAAATTCTGAGTCGATTTAGCTATGTCCGTCTGTCCATCTGTCTGTCTGTCTGTCCATCTGTCTGTCTGTGTAACACACGCTCACACTAAAAGTAAGCTAAGGACATCAACCAAATTTACCGAAAATATTTACTATTATCCTAAGCAGTTTGGTATTGAAAATGAGCAAAATCGGTTCAGAACGTAAAAAGTTATGAGTAAAAATTTCGGACTACCTCCAAAAAAATTACGTATTTTTCGTAATTCTTCTATTTTCTCAGAAACTACAATAGATAATTTGATGAATTTTGTCACACATTATTTTTTTCTATCTAGAATCAAGTATGTTGAAAATAATAACAATCGATTCAAAATTTCTCCTAGCTCCCATACAAAGGTACATATTCCCGGATTTTAGTTTATCATTAATAACTCCCTCAAATATATAAGTATAAATACAAAATTTTGCACATCATAGCTCCCATATAAGGTTCACTTCCGAAAATCAATTGTTTAATGTTCATATTATTCATTCAACAAAAATTTTTTCACATCGGTCCATTATTGGTCATAGCTCCCATATACGCTTCCGAAAAACAATTAAACGCATATATTTTATTGATTACTTGGGTTATTTTAAAAAAATTCGATGTATTGTCTTTACATAAATCATCTTACGAAATTGTTTTCCGGATCGGCTCATTATTGTTCATAGGTTCACTTCTGAAAGTCACTTAAACACACATATTTCATTATTTCAATTGCTGTAAAATTTTACTTAAATTGATTATGTATGCACATAAATCATTATACGAATTTTTTTCATTTGGTCCATAATTGGTCACAACCAATGTCCAATTCCGAAAAATAATAAAACGCAAATTGACAATCAAAGTTTTCGGGATTAAATTTTACATAAATTCGTATTTCTGAAAATCAGTGAATATCACATAATTTACTTTTAAATGTTAATATTTCATAATAAAATAAATGTTAAATAAAAATTTCATTCTGCTAAATTGTTTTGGAACCGACCTAATATTGATAAAACTTCTGATCAAACATCGTTTCAAAAATCACACAAACGAATTTATTTCGACATGAATGTGTTTGTAAATGCAAAAATCATTCTCCTATTTTTTGGCATCTACATGATCGTTCTAAAGGAATTCATGGCATCCGTACGAGGTCCACAACCAAAACTCAATATAAATTTTTCTGGATCTAATCAAAATTAGTTCCAAACATGCCTAAATATTAGTCGAGTCATCTAAAAATTATATAGTTAAATGGGCATTAAAAAAATAAGCTTCCTGGTGGAGGGTATTTAAGATTCGGCACAGGTGAATATAGCACTATAACTTCTTTTCATTAATACACATCGATTGGGAGGTATTCCCTAAAAGCAGCTCCTCGGAACTATCTACTTTTTTCAGCTTCATTAAATTCTTTTATATATTTTTATACAAATTTCTTCCTACTTTGCTGGAGGTCAGAATTTAAGCTCGAAATATTCTATAAGCATTCAAAATTCCATTCAAACTTATTTGTACATAGTACTTTTTCCAACAACTTCAAAATATTTTGAACAAATTTAAACATAATATTCTTAGGTATTTTAAGTAATATCTTATTGCAACATAATCCCATTATGCAAATACCAACAAACAAGAGAAATTTATATTTTTTAATAAAGTTTATCTAAAGGAGTGTTAAACTAATCTTTTTCTCTGCCAGTGAAGAAGAGAAATGCCAAATATTAGCAACAACTATAAACATAAGATTTTCTTGTTTTAACTTATTACAAAGAATCTAACGTCTTTCCATACTATACGTATGTACTTGTACTTACATTGTGGGTTGGCATCTTTTGGATAATAATAATAATAATAATATTGCTTTTATAGAAAATGCATAAGGAAACAGCAAAATAAAAATTTTCGGTTAAAATTTTAATACAAGAATTAATTTACATACATATGTATGTATATATATTTGAATAAACTGTAAGTTAGAAATAAGTATGAATAAAATAGGATGTTAGTATGGTAGGACCAGTAAATACGAGTAAGTACAAGGATATAAATCATTGTTTACCCGTAAGTATAATTTTAGTTTTAAAACATAACAATATTTTCAAAATTTGGTTTCTGTTTAAAATGCACAAAATGCACATACATATATATATAATACTTTTTTATGGGGGCTATGTGTTTATATAAGTTGTATTGTTAAAGTCAAATTTGTGTTAAAGTTAAATAAGTTTTAAACAAAACTTAAAGGAAAATGAAAACCCAGCAAACATATAGGTTTGGATGATTTGAAGTAATTTTATTGACAAGCCATAATTTTTCAATTGTTCGAGTTTCTGTTTGATAAATGTACGATCGCCTAAACATGGATATAGTTAAAAACCTAGCATTGAAGCTAATGATCTCGGAATAAAACTATAGTAATGCTGCCTTGAATCCATTAAAACTGTTGGGTAAAGTTTCTAAAAAGTATGGATGTAAGTATCTGTATTTATAACTAATTGTGTACTTAAACTCAAATATGAATGTTTGTATACTTATTTGTGTAAATTTTTGTTGTCCCTATTGTAATTTTAGAATTGTTAACAAAGATTTAAAACTAATTTTGGTCAATGTTTTACCAAAAGCAGCATAGGAAAAAAATATTAAAATGGATTTTAGTCCACAATTATGTACGTAATAATAGAAAATAAAATTAATATTTAAGTAGATTAAAAATAGGAAAAAATCAAAACCTAATTGAAAAAGTTTCAACGTTTTATTTGACATTGTCGAATCTTTAATACCCATTACTTTTATATTGATGACTTTATATTAATCGAAAATTTTTGAAAATAGTTTTCTAATGGAATTAATTACACAGGCCAACAAATTCTTAGCCAGATGACCAAAGTATGCTTGTATAAAGGATTGAGCCACACTGAATCCGAATTTGACCTCAGAAGTCCATTCTGAGTATATTTTTAAAACTTGTATATTTTATAAAGAAACTTTTATATTGAATTTCACATTAATTCCAAAGTATTCATGCAATTTATGGATAAAAAACAAAATTTTCTTAATAAGGCTTTATAAAGAATATGGGCCGACCGTCATTAAATTTGGGAAAAGGCAATAATTTTAAATAACAGTTTAATTTTTTGAGTTTCAATGCGATGTAAATGGTTGCAAGTCCATTTTAGACGTTTAAGATATTTTTTGAAGGGGGGTTTTTATGGTGGCTAAGGTCAAATATTTGTGTCAATTTTTAGAGAGATAATAGAATATTTGACGTAATTATGTCATAAAAAGGGAGGTACAGTTGTATGAGGGCTAGGTGAAATAATGGACCAATTTCAACCATTTTCAATAGACTTCGTCCCTGTGACAAAAAACATGCTTGGTCCAAATTTCATCAAATTATCTTGAAAATTGCGGCCTGTGCCTTGCGCACAAGGTTTACATTGACAGCCGGACAGACGGACGGACATTTCTTAATCGACTCAAAAAATGATTCTGAATCGATCGGTATACTTTAAGGTGGGTATTGGACCAATATTTTTGTATGTTACAAACATCAGCACAAACGTATAATACCCTCCCCACTATAGTGGTGTAGGGTGATCCCAAATAGAATGTTTTTGACAAAGGGAACATTCGAGTTAATACCAGTACGAATCCGTTGTTACACAGATGGCTCTAAATTTGGGGGACAAAGCGGGTATGAGGTTGAAGAAACAGAAATATAACACTGTTAACCTAATCATAACCCAACTTTTAGGCAGAAGTCTGAGAAATAAAGGAATACGTAAATTGGATTACAATAAATATGACGCCAACAGCTTTTAATATAATAATCGAAAGCACCATGGCAGTAAGGGGCTAAGACCGTATTCGATTGTCAGAAAGCTTAACTTGAAAACTATCACAGATGTAAGATTTACATCGTATGTGTACCAAGATACTCTTGAGTAGCCGACAACGAAAGGGCGGATGTAATAGCAACAAAAACTGAATTAAAACAAGTAAGAAGTTAAAGTCGGGTGAGGCCGACCATATACCTGTATAAGAACAAAATATAATTTAGTTTTCATAATAAAGCATTTAAGTTTTATTGATTACAATGTTTACAAACCATATTCGGGGGTACAGTTGTACGGACATAGCTAAATCGACTTAGAAAATTATTCTGAGCAGATTGGTATACTTTAAGGTGGGTATATTATTGTGCGTTACAAACATCAGCACAAACCCAATATACCCTCCCCAATAAAGTGGTGTAGGGTATAAATATGGGTGAGAGAATCCCATAAGTCCTGTTGAAATAAGGAAACGGTGAGTAGAACCAAATTAAGTATGATTGTACGTATTCTGAGTGGACACACAGGATTACGAACACATTCATTTGTATAATTGGCCTAGTTCAGACGAATCTATAGCTGTGAACAGGACAGTGAAACTCTTAAGCACTTTCTTTGGCAATGTCAGGCATTCGTAGAAGTTAGAAAAAAATATCTTGGAAGTGATGTTTTTTGATTAGAACAATGTTAGTTAGTTAGTTAGTTATTTAGTTAGTTAGTTAGTTAGTTAGTTAGTTAGTTAGTTAGTTAGTTAGTTAGTTAGTTAGTTAGTTAGTTAGTTAGTTAGTTAGTTAGTTAGTTAGTTAGTTAGTTAGTTAGTTTTACGTAAGTTTATTGAAATACACTTTGGTCACAATTGGTATTGTTGCTCTGTATTATCAAAGTCTCTGGCGGGAATCAAAGTCTTCGTCTAACAGCCTAAAACTAATCACTCTTCCCAGTGGCTATATCAAAAAAGTAACATTTTAAAATTCAACTTTTTTGGCAATTTATTTCTACTATTTTTAACACATCTGCCTAAGAAATAACATTTACAGTACTGTCTTCTTTTATTCTATGAATGTGGCTGTATTAAGTTTTAATTGTAGTTTAATTTCCGTAAGAGATTTTTGAAACAGGTCAAATGTTAAACATTGTTTTAGAATATACTAAACTTCATATGCCGTACATATATACACATATGCAGATTACAAAACTTATACAATAAATGGTCCTTAAAAGGTATGGATGTGTATGCGCAACATGTGTATTTATATGTATATAATGTACGAGAAGAAAAAACTTTAAAACATTATTTATTTTAAAAGATAAATACATGAACACAAAACAAAACTACTTGTAAAAGTTGAATTACTGACAGCAGTAAAAGTAATAAAACTAATAAATTGTTGTTAACATTTTGTAATGGCAGATTGTTTAACCAACTCTCACGGTCTACAATTGTTATTTATTAACATTATTATAACGTAAGTAGAAATAGTTTTAAGGAATTTTACTTTAGAGAAATATAATTAAGCTTATTGGAAATTTAAATTTAAAAAAAAAAATGAATAGAAAATATTTTTTATACAATTGAAAATTTGTTAAAAAAATCCCGAAAGCAAGTTATAAATACTAATAGAATTTCTCTATTTTTCTTCGGTAACTGTAAGACAAATATTTTGTTTAAGATCAACATTAACAAAAGATTTTGACAATTACAAAAAGCAAATACCAAATTCTTAGAAAGAAGTTTTACTTCAAAATAACTAAAATATTATATAGATTCCCATACAAATAACTGGTCAATGCAGCTGATGTTCTTTATTCATTCTATAATTACTCGTTCTGTGTAAAGATAATCAAGTGGAAAGTAAACTATTTTCATGACAACACAACGGATGATTATAGGTGGGTGGTTGGCTGTGAATATTAATATAGTTGACTGAACAAAATATTTGACGTTTAAAATTCCTGTTTTGTTTTTAATACAGAATGCACATAACACAATGCTAACATACATATACTATACACAAATACACATAGACATTTTTTAAGGAAGCATGTTGTATCAGAAGGACATCGTTTGACACATGCAGAAATATCATATATATGGTTGACTGTGCGAGTGTGTGTATGTGTGCGGATTGAAAATGAGAGACAGAAGTTCATAACTTGTTATAAAACTCAGTAGGATATCGCTACAACAGACAATTTCCGGACAACTTTAAGTAAAAGATTTTGTGCCCTTTATACATCCGGTCGCTTGCCAAATGTTTTCTTCTTTTTTACTGTTTTTTAATTCCTTTTTTTTTAATTTTGTTGTAGCTTTTCAATTCTACTTTAAACATACAACCAAAATATGAAACAGAAGACCAACAACCAATTGATTGTTGGTGGGTTCAGTGGGTGGGTGTTAATGTCTTATGGTACAATGGTTGACGCTGGATTTGATGTGTCAAGGAAGGTGGTTGTTAAGATGTTAAGAATGTCAGCAGGCTGTTGTGAATGGTTTATTATAAGACTATTAAAGGACAATGATAAAAAATTACAACAAAAACAGTAACAGCAACAACAAAAAAGTTAAGGTTATGCCAAGCATTATCCCCATGGATTGGGTGACTAAGTCATAGTCTTTGTTATAATAATTTCCAACACTCTGACATGGACTAACTATATAGAACAAAAAAAAGTGATAAAAATCTTTAGAGAAGATATTAATAATATATTAAAATTCCTGGGTAGTTTCTAGTCTAGTTGCAATTGAGAGCAGAAAAACATAAAGTAGAAAAGAAAACTAAACTTGAAAACAATACAATTTTGCTGTTTGCTTGCGAATGTGTATGTGTTTGATGATATTCTGCCATTTACAGCTTTTTCTTTCTTTGGCTTCTGTTTTTTTTTTTCTTGTGCTGTAAGACATGTCCAAAACAGCTGTTGCTCAAACTAACTTGCCAGTGTATTGTGTGCTCATAAACTATGACCATAGAGACTCCTGCTTTTTATTTAAAGTCCATTGGGTTGCAGTCAAGTCAATCATGATGATAAAGTTAGTAATTTTTGGTTGGTTTGTGAGAGTTTACTAATATTTCAACTTTTGCTGTTTTTTACCCAAGAGTTTTTTGTTTGGTTTTACTATATGAATGGTTTATGTAGTTATAAGATATTTAATATAATTCTCATGATAATGAAGACAAAATATAAATCAAATTGTAGTCATCGAAGTTATAGAAAATCTATTTAAACTGCGTAATTATATAAACTGCTGCATTGTGTAAAAAATATTTTTTATGCATTATCAGATATGGGCCAAATTAGCTTGATATATGACCTGAATTTTAATGATTTGTGACCTTTCACAACAAGATTTAATAACTCATCTCTAATTCATACAACTCAACTACAATTTTCTAGTAGTTTTTTCGATCTTAATGAATTACATGTAGAAATACAAGGGCTGAAAAACATTAATTGGGCTGCTGTTAAAAATTCGTATTAAAACAACCCTAGCCCACAAAATATCTGAATATTACCTTAATCACAATTTTTAAAATGGCGATAATTGAAACATTTTTATATATCCTTTGTTACATAGAGCTATATTATTGTCAATATAAACAAATAAATAGTAAAATATGCAATCAATCATATTATGAAACAAAAAATAAAAAAAAACAATCTTATTATTATTATTAAACAATTGTACTGCAGGGGATATGGAACAGACTTCCCTATCCATTCATATTTACAGTACGGAAGTCAACACGTTTCGCTACTTAACAATTTATTGAATAAAAGTAACAACAACAACAACAACAACAAAAATTAACAGCAAAATAAACACAAATATGTGTGCATCAATACATTTATGTTTTTATTTTTATTTTTTTATTATTCATCCTTCCACCCTTATGAAAAGCGAAGGCTTTGTCGAGGCTTTCAAGACATAATATTACATTTTTATTTAAATTATGAAAACAACAACATTTGACCATCTTGTCTTTTCTCCGTCACGTTATGATTGACCCGGATATTCGTTATTTCTTATTATATAAAGAGACTTTTTGCTTGCTGCTCATTTCGCCTTCATTGCCTGTTTGTTCGTTTGCCTATACTTATTTAATTTTGTTATAATTTTTTTGTGTAAAAGATTTTTTTCCAATTTCCGGCCATCCGGTTCTGGTTCTATATTGCATAGCGTTTATTGTTCGCTTGTTTTTTTTCTTTTTCAGTGTTTGTTAGTTTGCTTAAGATAATGTAATATAAAAATTATTAATATGTATATTGACTGATAAATATAAATGGGGGAAGATGATTTT
This sequence comes from Lucilia cuprina, assembly GCF_022045245.1. Lineage (NCBI taxonomy): Eukaryota > Metazoa > Arthropoda > Insecta > Diptera > Calliphoridae > Lucilia > Lucilia cuprina. The sequence continues at coordinate 80,666,680 of NC_060952.1, forward strand.
AAAATTAATTTAATCAAAAATGTTATTATAGTTTACGTTAAGTTTAGATATAAGTACAAAATACAGATATATTTTACATTTTTCCATAAGAAAGAGTCAATTATGTTCTTAATATGTATGCATTCAGCATAAATTTTTTGGAAAAGTTTTTATTGATTAAAAAAATAATATATTCTATGTGGTAATAGTTTAGAATAAATACAAATCATAAAATATTTCTTTATATGTTTTATAAAATACCTTATTAAAATCACAAAAAATCACTTGAAATACAACAAATGTATATATACTTATTTCAAAGTGTTTAAGTTTTCAGTTTAAAAAATTTAAATGATGTTTATTAAACTGTCTAAAACTTGAGAAACAAAAACTTCGATACCGATGATGACACACAACACCCGAAAAAACCTAAGCAGAGAAGGAGAAAAACATGTGATGTTCAATCAAAGCACCTTTTAAAATGTCATCAACATAAAAAACCGAAAGGCAATAAAAATGTCAATTGTGCTAACAATCAAAGCTTTACCATAGCTACGATTCCTGTTGAGTAAGACACAGTATGTGATTTTATCATACCCTACACCACTATATTGGGGAGTGTATTATGCTTTCATGTTGTTGTAACACCCAAAAGTGTTAATCATACATACACCTTAAAATATACATATAAATCGGCACAAAATCAATTCTTTCCATCTGTTTGTCGTTCCGCCCTTTTCTCCGTCTGTGTGATTATAAAAATTTTGTGTGCGATATAATGTAATGAACCCTACACCACTATAGTGGGGAGGGTATTATGCGTTTATGCTGATGTTAGTAACACCCAAGATATACGAATCGGCTCAAAATCACTTTCTGAGTCGATTTTGCTATGTCCGTCCGTTTGTCCGTCCGTCTGACTGTCTGTGTGTCGATGTAAACCTTGTGAGCACGCTATAGGTCTAAATTTTCAAGATAATTTTGAATTTTAGAACATACCCTTTTTTGGTTAAAGGACGAACGCTATTGAAAATGTTTGAAATCGGTCCGTTATTTCGCCTAGCCCCCATACAACCGTACCCCCCGAATCGGCCCTTTAGGCTCATAATTACGTTAAATGTTCTATAATGTCAACAATAATCTACAAAACTTAGTTTTATAGAACGATAAATAACATTACTAATTTTTATACTGATCGAACCCCATACAAACTCCCTTTCAGAAAATGTCTTGAAGGTTTAAATTCACTTATATTTTCTAATAAAACGATTAAAATCTACATAAATAACTTTGAAGTAGAAGTAAATTAAAGAACAAATTAAATGCATTATTTTTTTATACCCTACACCACTATAGTGGGGAGGGTATTATACGTTTGTGCTGATGTTTGTAACATACAAAAATATTGGTCCAATACCCACCTTAAAGTATACCGATCGATTCAGAATCATTTTTTGAGTATATTAAGACATGTCCGTCCGTCTGTCCGGCTGGCTGTCCATGTAAACCTTGTGCGCAAGGTACAGGCCGCAATTTTCAAGATAATTTGATGAAATTTGGACCAAGCATGTTTTTTGACACAAGGACGAAGCCTATTGAAAATGGTGAAATCGGTCCATTATTTCACCTAGCCCCCATACAACCGTACCTCCCGATTTGAACTTTTTATGCTATAATTACGTCTGCTAGCTCTCTAAAAATTGGCACAAATAAGTTTTATATAAGTGTAAATGATACTGCAGATTTTTGTAAGGATCGGCCTATATTTGACCCTAGCCTCCAACAAACCCCCCTTCAAAAAATGACTTAAACGTCTAAAATTGACTTGTAACCATTTGTATCGCAATGAAACTCAACAAAACTAACTGTTATTTAGAAATATATTCTTTTCCCAAATTTACCGAGGATCGGCCCATATTTGACTTATATAAAGCCTCATTTAGAAATTTTAGTTTTTTATCAATAAATGGCTTAAATATTTTGGAATTATGGTAATATTCAACATAAAAGTTTCTTTACAAAAAATAAAAATTTTATAAAAGTAAAAATATACTCATGGTGTAGGGTATCATATGGTCGGCCATGCCCGACTATACTTTCCTACTTGTTTAAATTATCCACTTTTTTTAACATACTGACTGGTGTAGGGTATCATATAGTCGGCAATGACCGACATTTGTACTTGTTTAGACAAAGACTGTGCATATTAAAAAGAGTTAAAATCGGTCCATATTTTTACTTAGAATGTAGTTCATAATTTAGTTTAGTTTTTATACCCTACACCACTATAGTGGGGAGGGTATTATACGTTTGTGGTGATGTTTGTAACATACAAAAATATTGGTCCAATACCCACCTTAAAGTATACCGATCGATTCAGAATCATTTTTTGAGTCGATTGAGACATGTCCGTCCGTCCGTCTGTCCGGCTGGCTGGCTGGCTGGCTGGCTGTCCATGTAAACCTTGTGCGCAAGGTACAGGCCGCAATTTTCAAGATAATTTGATGAAATTTGGACCAAGCATGTTTTTTGGCACAAGGACGAAGCCTATTGATAATGGTTGAAATCGGTCCATTATTTCACCTAGCCCTCATACAGCCGTACCTCCCGATTTTAAAAAATGACTTAAACGTCTAAAATTGACTTGTAACCATTTGTATCGCAATGAAACTCAACAAAACTAACTGTTATTTAGAAATATATCCTTTTCCCAAATTTACCGAGGATCGGCCCATATTTGACCTATATAAAGCCTTATTTAGAAATTTTAGTTTTTTATCAATAAATGGCTTAAATATTTTGGAATTATGGTAATATTCAACATAAAAGTTTCTTTACAAAAAATAAAAATTTTATAAAAAGTAAAAATTTTAAAAATATACTCATGGTGTAGGATATCGTATGGTCGGCCATGCCCGACTATACTTTCCTACTTGTTATGTATATAAATGTCACTAATGATCTCACAAATGATCGAACCTCATTTGATTCTAGTCCAGACGCGGATTCGTGGGTGGTGGATATTTTTTCTACAAAATATAAAACTTTGAAAAAGCTTAAAGACTTATTACAATTGATTCGATATAGGTATTGAATGTTGTTCGGAAGACAACTATTTGGGACAGTTGTTGAATGTTGTGCGGGATGGTGTAGACGGTGCGATTAACGACTGGATTCCGGTGAGATTTTTGTTTGTATTTTACCGTTTATACTTTTTCTATGGTTAGTTGCTATACAATTGCAAATACTCCGCAAAATAAAGAATCGCGTATATTACACGATACCAAAACGTATTATTTTGTTATTGGTTTCGACTTAGATACTATACTAAGTCAAGAGGTATTAGGGTGTTGTTTATTTACACTAAGACTACAATCAGTAGTACTACACGAAGCCGAGAAGTGTATGAATGCTCTTGATTTCGACAATCAATCGTAAATACTACAAAAAGTCAAGAAATATTCATATATTCTTGATTTCGGCTAAGAATTCAACGGGGAATACTACATGAAGTTGAGAAGTATTTGCGGGTTTTTGATTTCGGCTACGAATACATTCTAGAATACTACACAAAGTCAAGAAGTATTCCTGTAGTTCGTACAATCTATAATTTTTAGTATTTTGACTACTAGAGGAGGTATTAGATTCGTGTGTTACTTCGATATAATGTGCAAGTTCATCACGAATAGCAATATCAGCTCTCTTCAATTGTTCGAAAAATTACAATATAAACCAGTTGGGAATTTCAAAGCATTGTTTCTTACATATATAATAATTTGGTCCATTTTATTTGGTTTGTTTATGTAAGAAGTTTTATTTACACAACTATTTAAAAGGATTTTTAACTGACACATTTAAGCTCTCTTCATTAAATGGCTTAAAGTGCAATACTTTTCTAATATTACGATGAAATTCCGCATAGTAAAATTTAAGATTTAAAAGAATATTCCCATATTTAGACTTCCATCCGTATAAACTTTCTTTCAGTTTTGTTGTTTTCAGCAGCTTACTGTTTCCTATTACCAACTTGTACTCAACGTACATACAAACAAGTTTTAGATACCAAAGATATCTGAAGTCTTCAGAAAATTTATTTCAACACTGACAGACAGACGGACATGGCATAATTGACTACGTTATAGAAATATATAGGTCTCCTGAATATATTTACTGGTCTATAATGCCCGACTGTATATTCTTACTAATTTAATTCAAATGTTAAATATTATTAGCGTATGAGTAATATTAAATAAAAATCGTAAATAACGTTATGAATACAGAGATTAGTTTTCATTCTGATTTAAATTGTATAATTTATTAAAAGTTTTAAATTTCATCCTGTTTTATTTATTTTTAGCAATTCTGATTAAGTTTTTTGTTATTTGTACTTCAGGAAAAAAAAACAATTGAAAATTAAAAATTCCATTCATGTTCTTGTTATTGATTGTATGTAAACTTTCGGTATTCAATATCCCTACAATATGGGTTTGATATTGAAAAATCAAAACTTTTAATGATTATTTAAACCATGTGCTGCTGTAGTCATATTGTAAACATCAACATTTGAGTTTTCTGCTTTCATAACCATAAATCTTAACTATTTCTCTATTCTGTAGTCACTGTGTGTGTGTGTGTGTAAATATTCTATTTCAGTTCGTTTTTGTATCTTGTCTCGGTTTAGATTTAATAAATTGTTATATGAATCCATATAACAATTGCATGTCATTGTCTTTTAAACGTGTAAATATCATAAATGATTTTCATACTATTTATTTTTCATTTGCTTCATCTGTGTTTGAATTCTAATGCTACATGTACATACATATGTACATCAGTTTGTTTCACATTTATTCCTTGGTCTATGTTATGTTAAAATAAATATTTTACTACAGGATTTTACCTTTTTGTGACGGGTTTGAATTTTAGTAGTATTTATTTTGTGCTTGTATGGGTGTATATTTGTACATGAATCTATATATTTTCATATAAATGCATAAATTCATATAAACGTTGTTATTTTTGTTGTGGCTTAAAACTGTCAATATGTATGATTATAGTTTATTACCTGCACACGTACTCTCGTCTCACACAGATACATACATACTTACGTACGCAATTGATAGTGGCTCTTTTCTTGTTATACTTTATTGTTCTAGTTACATCCTTTCTAAATTCTCTGCAAATACTACAATATTTATTTAAAATACCTTTTCTCAGATACCGGAGTACCTACATCTAGTAGATGTATAAAAGAACAAACTAGGAGGGTCATCATTTATTTTTAACATGAATAGCTCTCTCAAAAAGTTGGTTTATAATTGAATAAATTTTTTTAAAAATGTGTGCAACTGTTAAATATTTATTTATTTTTTAATATTTGTTTAATTCCAGAACAGTTTTTTTGCTTAATTTTTTTTTAAACTTCGATTTAGTTAAAAAATTATTTATTCTATTTTAAAAAAGGATTTTATATAACGTATAACTAATATGGTTCATATATTATAGGTTCCTAAAGAAAAAGTAGTGAGCTTTTCCTGGACATTTATAGTCCACTCAAGAAAAGTTTTTAATGTCGTATGTAAAAATTATCAAAAATAATAAACATCTGACCTTTGATGTTTATTATTTTTGATCAATATCGGTGAATATGGAATTTATTTTTAATTAAAATGATATTCCTCTTTATAGCTTTTATATCCACAATAAGAAACATGACACAGTATGAACGAACAGAGTTATAGTATTATAGTTTTTAGTATAAGTATTATAAGCAGAGAAAGTGCTCCCGAACTTCACTGTTCTCTCCAGATGATCTACATTCGTCTGAATCCGCACGGCCAATATAGATGTACTCGTACTTCTGTATGCCCACTCAGAATACATACCATCATACTACTTAACTTCAGACTTGCTCATTTTGAGGAGATTTATTGTCTTATACTCATCAGGGTCACCCCATAGGATCTTTGTGGTTCTACCCACCGTTTCATTATTTCAAGAGGCCTTATGGGATTCTCTCGCCCTGTTTTTATACCCTGAAGTACTCGAGCTATGAAATCTCTAACCATTGCTGCCCCGTTGCTTAACTTCCGATATGTAAAACATCACTTCCGTTTACAACCACGCATATGGAATGGCCTCTATTAATTTGGCAACAGAACCTAGAGACGTAACCGGTGGACCGAAGTACGAATCCATCGAATAAGCCGTGACACTGTGGCAATTCTGATATGAACAGAGTATACTCTGAACATATCTGGACAAGGAATGAAAATTCAATGGTAGCATTTGTATACGATACCTTTCATCCATTATCATACAACCCAGCATACATCTCATTTATAAGACACATTCATAAGAGAAAAACATACGTCATATTTATTACAGGTAGACGGGTGGGTGAGGCCCACCGTTCCCCACATTCATCCCGTACTATATACAATTAATACCAAGTCATTTGCTCTGTTGTTTCGGCAACAGCACCAAACTTATCCCGAAATAATGACTTTACCTTACATCAGTTTTTTAACCGCAAACTCATTCTTCCCGCGAATTTGGGTTTAAACCACAGCCACTACGTGGATCCCGAAGGAACCTTAACCAACTGACCAGTAAGGGCATAGTCCTTCTACAATATAATTTAGCGACCCTATAAAGTATATATGTATATTCTGGATCCTAATAGATAGCGGAGTCGATTAAGCCATGTCCGTCTGTCTGTGTGTTTGTTGAAATCATTTTTAGAGGACCCCAGATATCGGCGGAATTAGGTGAGAACCAGAAAAAGTTAACTTATTGGTACTTTTCTATAATATTGAATCTAGAAACATGAAATTAGATATGTTGATCCCGAAGTAAGTGATGTAAAAGAGGAATTTTTATACCGACTGTTTTTTAACACACCATGGTGATGGGTATATAAGATTCGTCACAGCCGAATATAGAACTCTTACTTGTTAATTCAGCTTTTTTGCGTCGAATGGTTTTGCGTTTGTCAGGTTAACTATCTCGAGCTCAGTTTCCTTTAAAGCTGTTCGCATTTCGTTGCCGACTACTCCCGAATCGCGTTGTACTCATATGATATAACCTTTACCTCTGAGAGAGTATTAAGTTAAAGCATTCTTACAATCTAATACGGTCTTAGATTTACTTCTATCACCTAATATCGTAAAATTGCCTTCCGGCTATCAGTAAATTTATTATGGGCTGTGGGCGCCATATTTTTTCTAATCCAATTATTCCGTTTTTGCTCGGACTTCTGCCTGGTTATGGGTCTTCTATATAGAACTCCAGGCCCATTTTATCCTCCAACGGAATCCTGCTGGTATTTGCTCAAGTTTTCCGCTTGATCAAGACATTCTATCTGAGATCGACGTGTCAAAGTTTCCCACATATTCTGTGTCTGGTATGCGATCAGGCACGCCTGATGATTGTGTATATAAGTATTAGTATTAGTATTAGTATTAGTATTAGTATTAGTATTAGTATTAGTATTAGTATTAGTATTAGTATTAGTATTAGTATTAGTATTAGTATTAGTATTAGTATTAGTATTAGTATTAGTATTAGTATTAGTATTAGTATTAGTATTAGTTATTAGTATTTAGTATTAGTATTAGTATTAGTATTAGTATTAGTATTAGTTATAGTATTAGTATTAGTATTAGTATTAGTATTAGTATTAGTATTAGTATTAGTATTAGTATTAGTATTAGTATTAGTATTAGTATTAGTATTAGTATTAGTATTAGTATTAGTATTAGTATTAGTATTAGTATTAGTATTAGTATTAGTATTAGTATTAGTATTAGTATTAGTTAGTTAGTATTAGTATTAGTATTAGTATTAGTATTAGTATTAGTATTAGTATTATATTAGTATTAGTATTAGTATTAGTATTAGTATTATATTTAGTAATAGTATTAGTATTAGTATTAGTATTAGTATTAGTAATTAGTATTAGTATTAGTAATTAGTATTAGTATTAGTATTAGTATTAGTATTAGTATTAGTAATTAGTATTAGTATTAGTATTAGTATTAGTATAAGTATTAGTATTAGTATTAGTATTAGTAATTAGTATTAGTATTAGTATAGTATTGAGTATTAGTATTAGTATTAGTATTAGTATAGTTATATGTATTAGTATTAGTATTAGTAGTAGTATTAGTAATTAGTATTAGTATTAGTATTAGTATTATATTATATAGTATTAGTATTAGTATTAGTATTAGTATTAGTATTAGTATTAGTATTAGTATTAGTATTAGTATTAGTATTAGTATTAGTATTAGTATTAGTATTAGTATTAGTATTAGTATTAGTATTAGTATTAGTATTAGTATTAGTATTAGTATTAGTATTAGTATTAGTATTAGTATTAGTATTAGTATTAGTATTAGTATTAGTATTAGTATTAGTATTAGTATTAGTTATTAGTATTAGTATTAGTATTAGTATTAGTATTAGTATTTAGTATTAGTATTAGTATTAGTATTAGTATTAGTATTAGTATTAGTATTAGTATTAGTATTAGTATTAGTATTAGTATTAGTATTAGTATTAGTATTAGTATTAGTATTAGTATTAGTATTAGTATTAGTATTACCTTGAGAATTATAACTTTACATATTTACAAAATACTTGAAATTTAATGCACCTCCCTCGTTTAATATTCTCTATTGCATATTTGCAAACTGATGATTTATTAGTATTTATTTTAAGTCTATGTCTTCTTCTACATCTCACAATTTTTAAACACCTTTTCGTTAGAATATTAAACAATATCTTGATTTATGATTGTGCGTAAGATGCTAAAGTCCATATAACTATTTACGTATGTATTTCAATTTGTTACATTCTCTTTGAAACATACAGTACCTTCAACATACGCTCAGAAAAACTTTTTGTCAAAAATAAAGAATAAAATTCTGTAACAGTTACTCAATATCTGAAGCATTTTACTCGAATGATTTATTATTTATACGAAATTTATTTCGTGAGTGTATTTTTCCTTTGTCTTTATTTTAACATTTACCAAATTGCAATAGTGGTTGCCTCTATCATTATCATATGTGGGTAGATGATTCTTCGTAAGATATCAACAGTTCGGGGTGTCTGATACAAACCTGTGATTTCATGTATAGTTAGCGCTATTTATTGGATATTTTATTTGCTAACAATTTGCAAGCACTGAAAACTACCTTACAAATATAAATTATAAAAGCTTTAAAGGTATACTGCCTTAAAAGGGATACATTATTTATTCCTAAATCTACTGGGTTATTATGTGTGAAAGTTTATTTGTATAAGTAAATAGTATATATATATATTGTTAGTATAATAAATAAAATGCCTTTTATTATTTTTGCGGTAATTGTTGTGTCTAGTTGTCGGTTAAATATGTGAATTATGAATTATTGTTTTATATTATTATGAAAATCCTAATACTATGGTTAAGTAAATTAGTCTTAATGAATATTGTGGTTGAAAATATTTCAAAGCTTAAAACATATTGTGAATTCATAAGAAGACAGGTTCCTGTCAATTCTAATTATTTCTGGATACATAGTAAATGGTATATAATCCTATTAGAGTATATACATATATATTATTAATTAATTTCATATATGAAGCATATACTTTCATGTATGTTCGTATCAGAAAATTAGCAGAATTGGGCATAATCTCCATAAATATATGACATGATCATATACATATCGCCATTTTCGGATATGAACATATATTAATATGTACTAGCATACACAAAGGGACCTTCACTTCCCTAATCGAAATTAAATTAATAATTCAGATTATAAAATATGTATGTAAAAACTATAACTATATGTATATAATGCACTCTCCTCTCTTTTATCAATAAGCTCTTTTGTTAGTTGTTTCTATGCATTAGTAAAAACTTTAAACGTTTATAACTCCCATAATTCTTTACTGATCTTAATGATATATTTTTTGCTAATATCGGATGTGTACTGTAGGAGTAAAAGGGATCACAAAAAATCACCTTGCCTATTAATTATATAGATATCGTCACCAATACATATATATTTATATATGACTAGCATACAACCCGCTACCTTGTAAGCGAGCCGTTTTATAGGCATTGTAAAATTGTGATAACATCTCTATTTTTTAATATTGTACTACCGATATTTTAGAAAATTCGAAGAGTACCTTTTGAAGAACATACTAAAAGTACCATAAAGTCCTTTTCTATAGGGTCTCTCTTAAGCCGGGACATACATGCTTAATTTCATGTTTCTGGGTCTAATATTATAGAAATTTCTAAAAGTACCTTTTTTAGAACAAAAAAGTACCAAAAAGTCCCCTATTATGGGTTCTAACTTAATCTGGACCATACACGTTTAATTTCATGTTTCTAGGTTTAGTATTATAGAAATTTCAAAAAATACCTTTTGAAGAACGATTAAGTACCAAAAATTCCCCCTTTATGGGTTCTCACGTAATCCGGGCTCTACATATATAATTTCATGCTTCTAGGTCCAATATTATAGAAATTTCAAAAAATACCTTTTGAAGAACGATTAAGTACTAAAAATTCCCCTTTTATAGGTTCTCACGTAATCCGGGCTCTACATACTTCTAGGTTCAATATAATAGAAATTTCAAAAAGTACCTTTTGAAGAACTTAATCCGGGCCATACATGTTTAATTTCATGTTTCTATGTTCAGTATTATAGAAATTTCAAAAAGTACCTTTTGGAGAAGCGAAAAGTACCAAAATGTTCTCTATTTGAGGTTTAATTTCACATTCTTAGGTTCAATATTATGCAAAAAATCAATAATAAATTTTTCATGCTTATAGGTGCAATATTATACAAATTTTAAAAAGTTCTTTTGAGGAACGAAAAATTATGAAAATGTCCCCTTTTATGGGTCCCTACTTAATCCGGGCCATACATGCTTAATTTCATGTTTCAAGGATCAATATTATCGAAATTTCAAAAAGTACAAAAACGTATAAAAAAGTCAAATTTTATGCAAAAAGAACCAAAAGTAAATACATTTTCATCCCTTAAGCGTTCAAATACCAAAAAAGTACTAAATACGTATTTTTATTTTTTCGTTAAGTTATGAATAAGCTAAAAATATTTTTTGTATGTTCTTTGGTTTAAAAGATACATGGGGTGCAAAAAAAAAGTATCAAAATGCAGTTTTTACCCGTTTTTTTCCTAAAGGGCCGAATTTGAAAAAAAGAAGATATGAAGTTACCGAATTTACCCGTTTTTACCCTTTTTTACCCCCTTATCATTCGAATTTCCAAAAATCCCGTTTTAGTGGATCTATTCGGTGTGAGACCAATCTCCTGTCCAAATTTCAGCTCTTTAGCTTCAACCGTTTAGGCTGTGGGATGATGAATCAGTCAGTCAGACGACATAAGTATCTTTTCAGAAGTTGGAAGTGGTTAGTATGATTGTAAGTTTTCTAAATGACAACAACAATTTATACTAATCTTAATAACCTATATCTATTAATGGACTGTATACAATTGACATTTTAAATTATAAATAAAATGTTTAGTATCCAAAACATTTTCCAGTTATTATTATTGATCTACTTATCTACAACCTGTGTGAAGCGCTGATGATTTTCTTTTATTCTTTAAGTAACAAAAATAAAATGTTTAAAAATGAATGCCCCACACTCAATATTAATGTATGTATTGTAGTTTTTTGAAAAGAATTCTTTAATCTAGAAAAATCATTAGTGTTGTTCTATTCTATCTTTCTTTTAAATTCTTTAAAATACAATTTAATAAACGACTTTTCTTAAGTAAGACAATAAGAGCTCTCATTGTTTATATTGTTTTTCTACTTGAGAGATTTTCCATAGATTTGGATTTGGCTGAAGAGAAGTGAAGCAAAAAAGTATGAAGTAAATGAAGAAAGAATTACGGAAACCAAGAGTAAGAAAATACTTTAGAGTTGTAAACAATTTGTGTACCAAAACCGCAGTAACTATACAAATGTATGTATGCAGTAATGTATGTTTCTAAGAACAAAAAATATAGTTTTGAAAATAATTTCAAACTTAAACTAATGATTTTATTGATAAATGTTATAATAACAGCATTAAAAATTAAATTTTTTATGAAACTGAACGTAATTTGTTACCTGTATTATTTTGATCTGAACTGTATCAATTTAAGATTAAGATTACTTCCTTTGTATACCTGTAGAAATGTATATACAATGCTTCAACTGTACATTAAAATTCTAATATTTAAAGAAAACTTTACTTTTGACGTAAGCAAGTAGAAGTTAGTTGAAATGTAGACATCAAAATGGAAACAAGTACATATACCCTGCTAAGATTAATAACGTATTACAATAGACAATAGAAAATATTTATCCAAAACCCACATAAAAGAATGTATATTTATAGCCCACATGACTTTAGTTTGTGCTGATGTTTGTAACGCAACTTAAAGTACACCAATAGACTCATAATCATTTTCTGAGTCGGTTTAGCTATGTCCGTCTGGCCGTCCGTCTGTCCGTCCATGTAATCCTTGTAATCAAACTACAGGTCACAAATTTTTGTCCCAGAAACGAAGCCTATTGAAAAAGGTTAAGATCGGTCGAATGGTCGAGGGCGTAGTTAACCTGACAAATGCAAAACCATTCGACGCAACAAAAGCTGAATTAAAAATATGGATGAGAGAATCCCATAAGGCCTCTTGGAATAATGAAACGGTGGATAGAACCACAAAGATTCTATGGGGTGACCCTGATGAGAGCAGGACAAGAAATCTCCTCAAAATGAGCAAGTCTGATGTTAGTATGATTGTACGTATTCTGAGTGCACACACAGGATTACGTGCACATCTATAAAAAATTGGACGTGGGGATTCAGACAGATATAGAGCATGTGGAGAGGACAGTGAAACTCTGGAGCACTTTCTTTACCACTGTCAGGCATTCGTCGAAGTTAGATCCAAGTATCTTGGAAGTGATGTTATTTCGGAAATAACATTCTTAACCAACACTGATTGGAAGATTCTTAGGAATTACGTCCAGGAAACTGAGTTTCTAAACATGAAAAAATAATACATTCAGTGAACAATTTTTTTCATGAATTGGAGCGCACAATAAGTCCGATAGTGGCCTATGTGTATTTCTTCGGAGTTGATGTAGTATACATCCTCCTATCAACCTAACCTAACCTTACCTCCACAAACCGACAGACGGATATGTCAGGATTTAATTATAATTTTATAAAAAACCAAAAAAAAAACAAAATCGACATACATACCATCCGTCGGAAGGTGGGTGAAAAAATATTAATTGTTCTAACAAATCCTGTAGACTTCAATAAATGATCTAAGACCTCATTTTTTATAAAATTTTACACCAATTAAAAATATTTAACACTTTCAAATGTATCTCAATCATATGGACAAAAAACGTGCTGATTGAATATTGCAAGCAGTAAAATTTTGAATGACAAACATAAAATACTTTTATCATTCCTTAACTGAGGTTTTAAAAAAAATAAATCCTGACAAATAAATAACAAAAGTATTCAATGAAAACCACAAGTCGTGCTCTTTCTAATGCTCTGCTGAGCGCTTATGAAAAAATCAACAACAACAAAAATCTACACTACAAATAACAAACTTGAGACATACAGTTAGACATTTGTATATAATTTTGCATGACTGTGTAAGTTTAAATATGGCAATGTTTAACTTGTCAAATTGATTAACTCCATAGAAATAAAATTTTAAAAAAAATCTATAAGGAATTGAATTTTTAAATTGAATTCACCTTTTGTAATATCAGTCAGTCGACTTTGTTGGTTAAGGCCAAGTCTTCGAATTACAACTGAGTTTTATTAGGAGAAAAATGCAATTGGAAGGCCTGGTGAAAGGTCAAAGTTCAATGACACGTAGTCAAGAAAATTCTTTGTGTGTTGTATCAAATAGTTATATGTACTTATTTCAGATTTCAACATTTTTTATTGTTGTTGGCTATATTAACATTTTGAATTTATTTATTATTCAATATTGAGATAACCAACTTGGCATTTGAAATGCTAATAGTGGAGAAATAGTTTTTTTAAGTTATTTTCAGTTTTCTATTCCTTCCTCTAACTTCTGACATTTACTGTTCAAGCAACGACAAGGGATAACAATGAAGTATGTTTGGGGCATATTTTGGCTGCAAGACACGTAGTTAAAACATGATTTATGTGTATTATAAAAAAAACTACCCACATATACAAACACTCTAACACAACTTAGTTTATATACTATCTAACTAGTGCATTTCAGTTTTTTATGACTACATGAAATTCATATACCCTCACATTTATATTAGTAATGTTTGAAAGGAATTTTTCCATATACACACATAGATACATTTACCGCTACATGTACATAGTTTTTTAAGCAACAGACTTTTAGTTAAAAAAAAAAACTTGGTTTCTAATGATGGCTGCACTTTAATGTGTAAAAAAATTGGTTTAAATATTCCCTTGATTGACACGAGTAGATAAATCATGGCACAAAAAGTGTGTCAAATTTAAACCAGTCAAAGTTTTTTCTATATTTTATTATTATGGTAGTAAACTTTATTGACGCATCAATAGATTTATTAAGGACATTTTCCAAAATTATGAGTTTTTCCATTTTATTTTGTTTTATCTATTTGGCAAGTATGTATGTAATAACTAAAAGAAAGAGCATTAATTAATTGCAATACATACAAGGCCAAGGACGATTTAAAAAATATCCTATGCAGGCAGATAATGAAAATTAATATGCTTGTGTGGACGTGGATACGCAGGGAACAAGATAAGCCATTGATAATATGTTTATTGTTGGCAGATATGGACTTAAGTAAATGGTGTTTATTGATTGCTTTGGTATATTTTGGATCTTTTATATATGTCTGTCTATAGAATCACGATAGAAAAAGGCCAATAGAAATGTCCACAATAATAGGTTTGATTGATCTTCCTTTCGAAACACTGCGAAATATTCATCTAAGATCCAACAAAGTATATATATTCTTGATTACTATGAAATTCGGAGTCGTCTGTCTGTCTGTATAAGACACGCTTACGTCAAATCTTAATGAATTTCAACCAAAATATTAATTGTTATCCTAAGCATTTTGGTATTGAACCTTGAAAAAAATGTGATTTTTCACATATTTATTTTTTTCTTTTTTACAAAAACTACTGCAGATAAATTGACGAATTTTGTCAGAGATAGGATCAACAGATCTCTAGCTTGTGATAGAATTATTTAAGTTATTTCTTGTGCTTTTTTTCGAAATATTTTAAAAGCGATGTTATACGAGTTCATAAAAGTAATATGGACCTACCATTATAAGCTTTGCTTAAGCAATTTAGTTAGATTATATCATAATATCCAGCCTACAGTAGTGGTGTAGGGCATAAATGATGTTAGGTTAGGTTCGGTTAGGTTAGGTTAGGTTTTATTTTATTTTATTTTATTTGTAAATTTATAGATCTGTAAAACCTAAAAAAAATTTGTATAATTTAAAATTTTCTTTAAATAAGATATTACAAAAATTTTAAGTAAATAGTTGGATAAGAAAACAAAACAACGAATACATTTTACATTTTACATTTTAAATAAGTCGGTGTGAATTTTATTCACATCTTTGTTTTATTATTTCCTGTTTTTTATATGTATATATTTTTCATGTTACAAATACTTACATATATTTTTTATATAAATGTAAATTTGTGCATTTTTTAAATTTTATGTTTTACTGTATATAAGATAAACAATATTTGTTAGTTTCTATACATAAGTATATGTATATATTTCTGCATTTAAATGAACAAAAAACTGCAATATGGCGTGAAAATATATATATTTTTTTTAGCTAAAAGAAAAAATGTTATAATATGCAATGTAACTTCCATTTCAGTTTCTTGCTAATGGTTGTAATAGTGAAATTCACATCAAAATTTTAAAAACTAAAACAAAACGGAATAGTTAACTAAGCCATAGTTAAAACTAGACTAATTTAAATGCAAACAACTGAAAATGTTTTATAAGTTTGTGACGAATTTTAGATACTAGTCATTATGTAGTTTGTGGACATGAAGACTGTTTAAAAATATTTCCTTACAAAAGTAATAGGAACGCTAAATATTGATATCTAATAAAATATTTGGGTGTTAATAATTTGTATTTGTTGATATATTACTTCCTTCTTACTGAGTGTAGCTCAAAAATTTAGAAGTATTTTTATATGATAATATTTTGTTATATTTTTGTATTACTAATTTGAAAACATAACAATTTGCATAACTACAGGAAACAAAAAAAAATAGCTGTAATAGGACTGTGTAATAAAAGTACAAAGATAATATGTATAAGAATAAACTTAAAATATGCAATGTTGTAGGATTATATTTGTTTAGAATATTTTTTTTTTCAAGCAATTACTTTTGGCAATAATACGCTTATAACATTCTATGGAAAACGTTAAAAAAACCTACTCATACCAGTATGAGAAGAAGTTATAAAAATATGTGCTATAAATAGGAATGAAATTTTAATAGGTTTGCAACCTATCCGTCATTTTTCGAAGTAATAGAAGCAAGTCAAACAAGACTATCTAACTAACTTACTTACTAACTAATTCGCAATGAAGCCACGAAGCCATGAAATAAAGCATTACGTAAAGCACTCAACTTACGAATGAATACTTCCCGGTGGACCGCTTTTACCTCAGGTGTTATTACAAGAATTTAACCAGAACTCTTAAATCTGGAATCAATCTGTACTGGAGATACCTTTGGTGCACACCCTATTAGTTGTGGTTGCGATGAACTAACTAACTAACTAACCAACTAACTAACTAACTAACTAACTAACTAACTAACTAACTAACTAACTAACTAACTAACTAACTAACTAAATAATTCGCAATGAAGCCTCGAAGCCATGAAATAAAGCTTCTCGTAAAGCACTCAGATTTACACATGAATAGTCGCCGGTAGACCGCTTTTACCTCAGGTGTTATTACAAGGATTTAACCAGAACTCTTAAATCTGGAATCGATCTGTACTGGAGATACCTTTGGTGCACACCCTATTAGTTGTGGTTGCGATGAACTAACTAACTAACCAACTAACTAACTAATTCGCAATGAAGCCACGAAGCCATGAAATAAAGCTTCTCGTAAAGCACTCAGATTTACACATGAACACTCGCCGGTAGACCGCTTTTACCTCAGGTGTAATTACAAGGATTTAACCAGAACTCTTAAATCTGGAATCGATCTGCACTGGAGATACCTTCGGTACATACCCTATAAGTTGTAGTTGTGATGAACTATTTACTTCGACATAAGATAAAAATAATGTTTTAATGTCACTTTGAACGCCTGCTCGTATACGAGTAGAAGATACTCTTGAATGAATTTTAATAAAGCAATTGTTTACAAAGGATTTATTCTAAATTCAATTATTTAAAGACATCAGTTGGAAAAATTATAATTGATACAAAGATTGCTGTAGGCTGTCTCTTGTTTCTGGCAATTTTAAAAGATTTGGTTTTTAAATAAACTGTTTAAAATCTGTTCAGTATATATAAAGAATTTCTTCCCTAAAACTTATCACATGATTCACATATATACTATACAAAGTACATACTATATAATTTTGTAAACATACTCACGTAGTTGCTTGCAACTAACTATAACAACACGTTGAGGCAACTTTATTATCATTGCAACGATAAGCATGTAACCACAAGAAAATATGATTTGGCTTCATTCTTCCATACACTCAGAATATTCAATGAAAAAGTAACATCAGAGTTTGTTTGTGCAACACTGCATACATAAACTGCAAATATGTATGTAGTTTGTTAGTTGTTTTCGTTTTTTTTTTTTACAGAAATTACTTAGAACGCTATAAACTATAAAACGTTCTAAATTTTTTCCTGTTCGCTTCTCATGCATACTTGGCGCAAGCGTGTACTGTTGCACGTACTAAAGTTCTGCGAAAATGTTTATCATTTAATTTAAACTTGTTTAGTTAATTCGCAAAAAAAGAGGATAGAAAACAATTTTCCAACAAGGATTTCGGCTGAAAGTTTTCTATAACTAATATTATTTGTATATTTATGTAGATAGTGCATGTGTACTAAACTAAGAATATATAACAGTATGTAAGTGATATTATTTTATTGTAGCAGCACATTAAGATAAAGTTAAAATAATCTAATATAAATTGAGTAAAATATAATAAATGGCTTTTAAAAAATGTATATAAGTTAAAGCGAAATAAATTCTTGTCGCAGTAATTAATATGAAATACGAAAAGTTTTATAAAATTAGTTATTAATCATAAAGGGACCTATGTATTTAGCATTTCTCCAAAAATAATTTTTGCGTTAGTTTTAATAAAAAATTAGAAGTTTAAATTTTATAGAAGTTAAAGTATTTATTAATTTCATTAAATATACTTTAATCATTTTGTACGACGAATTTTCGATAATTTTCTATTTTTATATTGAACTAGCTATATCCAGTGTGCTTCGCTACACTAGAAGCAAAATAAATAAAAACAAATAGTATTTCTATATTCGGCTGTGCCGAATCTTATATACCCTTCACCAAGTGTGTTTTAAAACCCAGTTTTTATTTATTTTGTATCTCTGTACACCTCACACATAACATACACACAAACAAATATAAACTGTAGCAGAATGAAATATTAACCGTTGTACTGTAATACCACCGTTAAACTGTATTACCAACCTCAAACAAATATGAACTGTATTACCAACATATTACTACTTTATCTCCTTGTTTTTTTATACCCATCACCTTCGTGAGAACAGAACAGTAATCAATCATACAAAAAAAATACACAGCTGAATAAAACCAAATACATCTCCACACGCACATGTACATCTTTATCCATTTCACAGTGTTGTTGTTGCTTTTTTAATAAAGCATAAAAAAATGTGGCTTTTTTGATGAATTTTCAGAGGTTGTCTAGGATTTTTGTTCATATCTCCGTTATTTATAGACCGATTTTGCTGAATTTAAATAGCGATCTTTTCGAAAGCATGTCTAACTGAATTATTGAAGATTCGGATCTCGTCGATATCTGGAGACCTCTAAAACTGATTTCAACAGACAGACGGATAAACAGACGGACATGACTTAGTCGACTCCGCTATCTATAAGGATCCAGAATATATATACTTTATAGGGTCGGAAAATTATATTATAGAAATTACAAACGGAATGACAAAGTTATATATACCCTTCTCACGGTGGTGAAGGGTATAAAAAACCACTTAATAACTATGAAGATTCTAACTGTAATAGTTCTCCAGATGTATAATTTGTTAAAATTCACTAATTTTTCCGCATGTTTATTAAAATTTAAATGTAATTGATGAAAAATCGTTAAAAATCTTACAGTTTCTCAGATAAACGAAATCTTGTATTTCAACTTTGAATGTCAAAGTTCTTCATGTAGAATTTGAAGATTCAATATCTAATAGTTTCTTAGATATACGAATTTTTCTGCTTAGTTCATGTAGGGACTCGCAGTCAGCCTTTTTTTCTACAAAATGTTCAGATTTATAATGAAGTCCTTCCTGTAAAATTTGAAGAATGTTGTTCTATTAGTTTCTCAGATAAATAAATTTTGTATTCAATTCATATGGGAGGCGCAAAGCACCCATTGATAGTCCTCTCGTTATTCTCTGAATGTTCACATGAATGTCAAAGTTCTTAAATTGAAATTTTGCAGAGATTTTAGCTCCAGTAGTTTCTCAGATAAACGAATTTTACTATTTTATTCATATGGGGGCCCCAAGCCCCCCATGATGAAAGTCCGCTAATTTTTCTCCAAAATTTTCAGATGAATATTGAAGTTCTTGGTACAAAATTCGAAGAATTTGGTATAATTCGTTAAACGAATTTTTGTATCTCATTAATATGGATGGTGCTTCTTCCCTCATGGAGGTCCGTCAATTTATTTTCAAATTGTTTACATTCATGTTAAGGTTACTCGTGCACAGTTTTACGATTCTAACTGTAATAGTTTTCAAGATTAACGAATTTGTGTATTTCATTTATATTGGTGGTGCCACGCCTCCTAATGCTAATCTGCCCAATTTTTGTCCTAAATAATCATATTAACACTAAAGTGGCTCCGACAAAAATTTATTGTTATATTATCTCAAATATACGAATTTAATATTTTCTTAATAGGGGCGTGGCATCTCGCCCACTTGAAATTTCAAAACAAAAAGTAACCTATTGTTCCTTCCAGATATAGAAGAACACACAAAATTTCAAGAAGATCCGTTCGATAGTTTAGCCTCCTATAATATACAAACAAATAAACAAACATACATTTATTATTATATATAAATAGATAAAATCACAATCACTGCAATATACAACATTTATCGAATATTAATATTATCATATATTGGGTTAAGCTTGCAATAGGTTACTGGTTAATGTTCCAGTTTGGCAGACTAACAAACAAACTAATTTTTTACTTACTTTCTTACTAGTACAGATTTTAAAGCATATAAACTATATATCTTGTGTTGAAACCTTATTATGGAAAAAGTGTGTTGTAAACCATTGTTAACTTTAATTACAGTTTTTGCATAAGGCCCTTAAACTTTACTTCATTTTATTAGGTACGATTTTTGAAGCTTCTTGTAACATTGATTTTTAGTATAAAAGACAATCTTCTTAAGAATAAGGTACGTATGAGTAATTGTTATCATATAAAATAATTAAATATTACTTATACGTCATCCTAATGTAGAAAAAGTGACATAATTTTTAGGAATTACTTCCAGGAAACTAAGTTTCTAAATACTGAAAAGGTAATATACTCAGTAAACATTTTTTTCATGGAAAGGAGTGTACAACAGGCCCCATAATGGCCTAGATGTATTTTTTCGAATTTTATGCACTATATATTCCTAACAAAATCACCTTCATTTAAACTTTACCCATAATTCGGTTATTTTCTATACACGAAATATCCCTTGAATATAATAAAGAACTCAAATAAAACTCTATAAAACTATCTCAACCTAAAAGAAATTCTTTACACAAAAAAAAGAAAGAAAAAACACAAAAATCGATTAAAATTCTTTTCTAACTAATACTTGTGAATTCTAATTAAACAACACTTAAAAATGTTGGTATTGTCAACATCAATGACGAATGCCTTTGATTTTATTTCAACGTTTATGCAGTTCGTGAACCAAAAACTCTTTAGTAATGTAGCAGAAATGAAAAAAAAAACTCATGACGATATAAATTCACATGCAAAAGAAATCACAATAATGAAATAGAACGCTAAAATAACATGGAGCATTGATTTTCAACCAATCGCAGCCACAATATACTACATGCCAAGAGGTATTTTTTTTTTTCTTGTTAAAAAAATTCACTACTTTTCAACAGATTTAACGGTAAAATGATTTTTTCCATGTTTGAGCTTCTGTTCAGTTCACTTCTATTCTATTTGGCTTATTGGACTTTTCCTAAAAGTTGAATTCTTAAATAAGTAAAAAAAAATATATATAAAAATTGTAAAGCAAGAGCAAAAAACGACGTTATAATAAAATTCAAACTAAATAAAAAAATTAAAGAAACTTGTTTAACGGAATTGCATCAAAAATATAAGGACAAAAGGGAAATGTAAGTTTAATCAAAAGGGTAGTACTTAAATGAAATACAACAAGAACTGAACACAAAACTCAATCAAGAACGAAAGAAATATATTCCAATTTATACGTTGGAAATATATTGCAAAATTAAAGGTATAAAAATATTCAATTTGTCGTTAAATTATATTGCTGTTAACAGTGATATAAACTTTTATACAAAAAAATGCATTTTAAGAAATAAAATTAATAACAAAATTATATTTACCACTTTACGTTAAATAACTCAAGAAATTAACGAACTAAACTAAAATTCTCATATTTCTTTCCTCGAGCATGTTAACTCAACACTTTTAAATCACTAGACTGTATTCAAGCAATTACTGTACACGTCTGGTGTTACAAGTAGACAAGTAGAAAATTATTGTAACAGCCTGAATCGATGTATGGTTAAAACGAAACCTATTGAATACTAAACCAATTTACAAACATTTTAACTGGATCATCACGAAGTTACACTGTAAAAAAGCAAGTCAATTTGCTAAGGAACCATGTTTGTGTATGTGTGTAAGTAAATGTGTCTATCTGCATGTAAAATGTGTGAACATCATCAAGGACTTTTCCAGTTTATGCCACTTTGTCTTAAAGCAAATTCCTTTTTTTTTAACAGTTTCGCTTTTGGTTTTTAACTATTTGTAACAGATACATTTACATGTAAATATGTATATGTATATTGTGATAAAAGGCATTGAGAAAAAGACCCGCTTAAAGGTCTGCAAATCTTATTACAGAGAAGGTGCTACAGGAAATATCAACCAGGTTACTAAGTAATGTTCCACTTGAGAGATAAGGCAAACAATTCATAAAAAAGAAAACCATACCACTCCTAGATTTGTTTCATAAACTCTTTACCCATGTATTAAATGTTTTTATAACGATATTAATTATCTTTAAATATACAGGTCAGTGTCCTTCTAAATGGTTTTTTAATAACTAAGAGAAAACTGTAATAAGAAACTGATCAATTTGAACATTTATGTAGGCAAAAGAAAAGTCTGTGTAAACAGTGTTTTTAAATTTTGCCAATAGGACAAAGTCTTTTAGCTTTACAATGTAATACAATGAAAAAATAACATCATCGATATGTTCGCCAATTGTAGTTGAGAAAATTGAGTTTACTTATATAGTTTTTTACAATGGTACTCTACGTTATGTATTTGTGGTTTATTAGAATAAAAAAAAATTATAGTTACGAGTGTCTACTTACATGTAACTGTTTTTAGGTGTAAAGAAATTAAATAAGGAATCTTTTAAAAAGTACTTTGTCTCTTTTCATTCAATAATAATTAATATTGACATTTGCAATACTTTTTACAAGATTTTTTATGGAATTCCTTGCGTTGACCCTCCGTTTAAGGAATCCAAAATGTGCATATTTAACAATGTTGAATTTGTGCTGATTTAATAAAACTGTGCATATTTAAGTAAAATTTTGATGGGGGCTTTTTAGAGGGGCTAGAGTCAAATGAGGCCCTATAATTATAAAGTTCATCGGGGTCATCAAGACTAGTATAGAACCTTGTTTCTACGAGTATATTGAACATAATTATGAACTTAAAAGCCCTATTTGGCGGGTTCAGTTCTATGGGGCCTAGGTGAAATAATGGACCGATGTTAACTATTTTCAAAAGGCTTCGTCTGCAGTACAGTATATGGGCTAAGTGAAATAATGGACCATTGTTAATCATTTTCAATAGGCGTCGTCTACAGTATAATAGACCTTCTATTATTATCATTGAATTATATTCAAAATTGTGCCTGTAGTTTGATTAAAATATTTATAAGCCCTATTCGGGGTACAGTTGTATGGGGCCTAGGTGAAATAATGGACCAATCTTAACCATTTTCAATAGAGTTCGTCCTTGGAGCAATAGAAGATCATTTACCAAATTTCATTCAATTATCTTCAAAGTTGCAGCCTGTAGTTTGATTACAAAGTTTACATGCACGGACGAACGGACAGACGGACAGACAGACGGACAGACAGACGGACGGACAGACGACGGACATAGCTCAATCGACTTATAAAATGATTCTGAGCCGATTGGTATACTTTTAGGTGGGTATAGGTCCAATATTATTGTGCGTTATAAACATCAGCACAAACCCAATATACCCTCCCCACTAAAGTGGTGTAGGGTATAATTAAATGATTTTAGAGCTATTGAGAAGCAAATTTGTATAAAACAAAAAATAATTGCTGAATATATAACTCCAAGAAGACGTATTTTCTTTTTTTTGTAAAAAAAAAAAAAAAATTCACTGAATGCACGTAATTCTTAAGAACTTTCCAATCAGTGTTAGTGAGTAATGTTATTTCCGGAATAATATCACTTCCAAATACTTGGATCTAAGTTCGACCAAAACCTGAAAAAGAAATTGTCAAAGAAATTACTCCAAAGTTTCGCAGTTCTTTTATACATGGTCTACATTCGACAAATTTTTTACAGATGTACTCTCGGAACACATACAATATTAAGCTACCAATAAGATCTTTGTGGCTCTACCCATTGATTCATTATTCCAAGATGCCTTGTGGGACTCTCTCACTCATATTTTTAATTAAGCTTTAGGTGCATCCAATGGTTTTGCGTTCCTCAAATTAACTACATCGAGCTCTCTTTAAAGCTATTACATTCGCCCTTTATTATCGACTACTACCACGTACCCTGGAGAGTATATAGTTTAAGGTGTCATATAATCCAATAAGGTCTTTTAATCCAATTTTCCGGGTCTTCAATATAGAACCCCAGTCCCACTTTGTCTCTCAATTTAAAACCATTTCATAACTTAATAAAAATATCATGATAAAAATCCTCAAGAATGTGTAAATAAATTTTATGTAATTACAAGTTATTTTTTCAGAAAAATACATAATTGGTCATAGCTCTAATATAAGGTAAAGGCACTTTATGCTACATATTTCATGAATGTATTTTTGAATATATGCAGATAAAATCCGTCATGTGTATGTTCTGTGTAACGAAATTTTGTTCTGATTGGCCCATTATAGGTCATCGTTCGAAAGTCCCTAAAATTAATATAATTCATTAATAATAGCAATATCGTGTTAAAAATCGGCAGGATTGAACGATGGACTTATGTCAAGTCACAGAACTTTTGGAACCGATGATTTCCGATCAGGATGAAATTTGTTAGTTCTTTTGTATAGTAGTTTTTCAGTCTACATTGCGCCGCCCCCGCATCAGTTATTGGATCAATTTTTAAAATGTAAACTGAATTACTGCTTAACTACGCCTATGTTCTCTAACCATGAGCATTGGTTGTTAAGAGTATTCGACAGTCTGCTATTGAATACTTTTAATATAATTTCTTTGTAGTCTTTAGCCAATGCTTAAGTCATTGAATGAGTACCAACTGTTCACGATTAATTACATTTTTAATTTGTGCTACGCGACGATTCTTATCTCTTTTTTTGGGGGGGGCTTAAACAAATTTTGCAAGTTCTATTTTGTTGTTGTTGTTTTACATTTTATCTCCACACTTTCTTTTCTATTTGTCCTTTTTTCTTTGGGTAAGGACGTTTCAGTCAGTCAGTTAGTATTTCTTTTACTTTAAGTAACTTATTTTCGTTCGCTAAGTTTTCTTAGTGTTTGTGTGTGTTTTCCCTCGTTTATCGTTTGTTCGGCGGTATTTATGTGTATTGAGTAGTGTAGACAGTTTTACGACTTCATGGGGGATTTATGTTGGCTTAATTTATGGCCATGATTAAATGGTAAATATGGTTCAGCTGGCGGTGATTTGTTTAAATAAATCGCATTTAATTGTTTACATTTTTACCATTTCACTATTGCATTTTGCAATACATTTCAATACAATAATAGAAAATGGAGTGTAACAAAAACTCAACGAAAAAAATTAACAAACCAAATAAAAATTTCAAAAAAGCCAATTATTGTTATTATGCTGTATTGTTGGTTTTATGAAAAATATTTCAACATAACGAAGAAACCAAAGAAATTTATAACTTAGAAGAAATACAAATTTAATTCCTTGGCAGATTTTAATTTACAAAGTGTTTTTTGCTTATGAAAATGTATACATAATTAGTAAAGCCCATTAGAGGATTTATCATGAAAAAAAAGAATATTATCAATATTAAGCATTTAAAAATTGAAATTTTTAATCGTCAAACCAATTAATTACACAATAAGCTGACTAATTGTCTAAATCATTGTTTATCGGCGGAATTTATCCTGTAGAGGGTTTTAAGTACGAAAAAAGAAGATTAAACCTTCGTCCAAAATTTATATATAGATACTGTATTTTTCTATACTATTTGTATAAATATTATCCCAGCAAAAACTTTATAATGACTTTTAATTGTAATCATTTACTTATTAATATAGTTTTTCAATAACTATTACATGTCATTCTGATTACATAGAAGTACTTTAATAACATCTTATTTATAATGTATATTATATATATATTATATATATATATTATATATATATATATATATTATATATAATATATATATATTATATTATATATATATATATATATATATATATATAAATGTTTTCAAATTCCTAGCTTAACTTCCGGACATGGCCATATTAAAATAATGACTTTGTGCTTTAATGCTTTTGTGTTAGTAAATTTTAGCATTTTACCCCTGTAAATAAAATATATATTTATATAAATTTGTGAAAGCTTTTCCGGGAACAAGTTGATAATTGAAGTAATTTTTGTATTTTTAGAATATATTTAATGAAGTCAGTCTTTCTGTGGACATTAACAAGACTGAATCATAATGTTTTTGATATCATAATAGTTACAAATGATTTTTTTTTATAATTCTTAACAATGGAATGTGTTTACACACTTTTATGTTAATTTTATAAAATTCAATGAAACTTAATAAATATCATTCGAGTAAAAAGCTAAAAACATAACATATAATAATTTAAATATAAAATGATCTTGCCAAGAAAGTGAGTCCATCTGCGAGTTCAATGAAACCATGATAAGTACTAAATGAAACACTGAATCCGAATCTACACGCAGAGAAAAATCATGGTTGTGGTAACCATATTCTAAGAGCAACATATATTATGGTTAGAATTATGATTGTAGTCTAAATATATTATGGTTATTGCAACAATTTTAAAATATCATATTATGAATTAATACAGTTAAAATATTTTATCATAATACTTTTTATTTACCATAATATTGTTTGTTATACATGGCTATATTATGATCCAATGTAATGTATCGAAATCAGATTTATTTATATTAAAGTAAAATTACAGTTTCTAAAAAAGTAAAAACCTACAATACATGACACAATTTACAAATTTAAATTTGAGTGGAATAAACATAACTACATTATTCCATATAAAGTGAAATACTTATACATATAATGTTTTAAACCAAATGAGAATTATTTCAACTCATTTTATTGTCGCATAAAACAACACACACACACAATAATATGTGTGAGTTGTGTGAATAAAGTTGTTTTGTTGTTGTACCAACAGATATAGAACAAGATAACATATAATGGTTATTTGTAAGTTTTTATGGTAACATAATATGTTTTCATTGTTACTATTATTTAGCTATTTTCCGGTGAATCATATTCAAATTTATAATTGTCAGGAACATGCAAATGGTTACAGTAACAACAATATTGTTTTAATAGAATTAAAATAATAATTATATGTTTTAGATAACAATATATTGTTACAGTGAACATAATTTAGTTATAGTAACCATGTCTAACTATGTTTTTCTCTGCGTGTATTTGAATCTGTATCAGATTTTCTTAAAACAGTTTTCGAAAAAACAAGTTAGAGAGCTTTATTGGACAATGCCGAATCTTGAATACACTTCGCCAGCTTAAGTTTTGTCAAAATTATTTAAATATTTAACTTTCCATGTAAACATTGTAATTAAATTGCAATTTTGAAGGTAATTCAATGCAATTTGGTACATGATCTTCTATTGTTCAAGGGACAAAGCCTATTGATTGATCGGTCCATTATTTAACCTAACACCTATACAACTGAACCCCCTATAAGACACTGATTATTGAATTAATCCTGAAATATTGAATTAATCTTTGTTTCACCGACCACACTAAATTTTTTTTTTTTTTTTTTTTTGATGCCATTATATTTCTAGCATATAAGGTTGTAAACTTCCAAAAATTCAAGACCAAGTGTGGTTTCATCTGGAAGCTATAAGCTTTTAAAGGTAAAATTTAAGATAAAATAATTTTTAAATTTAAATTTGGCCTTTATCCTAAAAAACTTAAATTAATGGAAATTTAACATCATAAAAAATAAAGACATACACACACTTTCTTTTATGCATTTACATAAACTATGACCATAATTTAAAATGAATTGTTGCATTTGCAAGTTTAAAAATTACACATAATGCCAGTGTCATAAAACACAAACTTTAATTTTTTGAAACACTAAATAACACTTTAAGTTAAAAGTGACATGTCCTTTAAACAAACGAACAAAAAAAAAACATGAAATCCGTAAATAAAAATGAAAACATGTACAAGCAATTATTGCTGAACCATGTGTAAATTTTTCATGACCACTTAGTCCTTAGAAAACAACAAGTAGAAGAGATGCTTAAGTTGTTAGAGTTCTTATGCAGCTATTGTTGTTGTTGTTGTTATCGTCGTCGACAACGTTGTTGTTTGTTATTGTGGCTGCTGTTGTTGGTCTTGTTTTTTTTTTTTTTTTTTTTTTTGTCGACATTGTTTGTTATTATTGTTGCTATTACTGTCAACTTCAATGCCTCCCAAGGCACCATATAAGTACTGGTACAACACTACAACAAGAAGGAACACATACACATTGCCGTCTCATATAAATAGAAACAAAATGCAAGAGACAACAATCATAGCAGCATAATATGGCTTAAAATTGTATGATAATTTAAGTCAAAAAATGTCAGCCTGCACCAGTGGCGCACTGCAATTTTAGTCATTAAATTCGTGAGAAAAAAGTAATGATATAAGAGAAATGTATTTGTAAAAAAACGTTTGATAAGCTTTGGTCTGTATGAGCCTATAGAAGTTATTGCTGTTGAAGTATCAAGTTGATATTAAAGAATTTTCTTTTCCGCAAATTTTAGAAGATTTTTCATCATTATTCATGTAGAACTTTTTCAACTATAAAACTATAGGTGGAGATTTAAAAGTTAAATGGTAAAAATTTCTTTCTTTTTTCCAAATCGTTGTCTATGGACATAAGTATCAAAACCTGTTTTTCTATAAGGCTGGACCAGAGCATTTTTCAGAAGTTTTAAGTTCAACCCATACCATTAAACTTATTTTATGACTCCACGCTTTGTATGTCGCTAGATACAAAATCAAAACCCATTAAGTCTCTCTATCCCATTATTCTCTCTATCAGTCCACCTTTATAAAATGACTTTAGAGCCCATAAGCCAAGCCCCCATTAAACTTGTTCTTTCAAAACTAACTATTTTACAGTTTTAATTAGGTTCCGATCTTCTTTTATAATTCAGTTCTATATTTGGTCAAACATGTTACAAACATCATCACAACTCCTATATACTATTCCCACTAAAGTAGTGTAGGTTATAATAAATGTTCATTGTTTTATATACAAGCATCTTTTTGAACACTTTATTCAGAATTTAATTTTTTGTATTTCTTCAATATTTTCTTTTACATCTTTTATAATACAAACTATTAAATTTGGTTTTGTATTTACTGCATGTCATATTTAAAACAAATAGGAATTTATATTCGAACTTTACTGACCACGTGATACCCTACACCAGTGAGTATGTTCAAAATGTGTATTATTTTTTAAATGATAAAGCATTTAATTTGTTTTTACCTTAATTCTGGATTAGACCGATATCAACCATTTTCAATAGGGTTTGTCCTTAGGCCAAAAGAAGAGCATATGCCAAATTTCATCAAATTATATTGAAAATTTCTATCTGTAGTAAGCACACAAGCTTTACAAGGACACACATACTGACAGTGGAACCGACTGTCAGTGCAGGACCAATATTATTGGGTGTTACAAACGGCAGCATAAAATCATAATACCCTTCCCACAATAGTGGTGTAGGGTATAAAAAGGAAACTTTCACACAAATATTAGTACTTAGTTCTTTTTAATTTTTACTTGCATATCATTGTGTAATGGCAATTTTTATGTCTTAAAACAAATTAAGCAGTGATGATACTTAAACTTTGGGTACTTTTTATTGTTTTAATATTAAAAGGTACACAGAGAAAACAGTTTCGTTGTGATAACCGAAATTGTTGCCAATCGAATTTGGTCGGTTACGACAACTATCTTATAAATCGATTTAACTTTATTTTAGCGAATACAAAAACATTCAAATTTATTTAACATTTAAAAATATTTTTTTTTGCTGGAGCAAATTGGGATATTCCTTCGTCTTGAAATACTGAAATTTTTCTAGAAAACAACATATGTACATATAAATACATAGTTTAGGTATTTAGAAAATAGACAAAATACTTTTTTTTAGGAATGACCACCAACTCTTTCGCAGATATTCCAATTATATGGACAATGAAAGATAGATCTTGAAACTCGCTGAAAGAAAAAATAATTAGATTTGTGTGTTTCTTCAATAAGTACTAAACTTACGATTGTTTACATATGATTCAATTTTATACAGTCCTATTCATGACAAATCTTAGTTTTTATAAAAAAAATTATTTGTTTTGTATATAGAAATTTATTTAGTTTAATTTATTTGTAATTTAAAATTTATTTACATACATAAATATATAAACGTCAGAGGAAAACTACCGTTTTATCAGTTCTGAACACCGAATTTTTAGAAATTAACCGAATTTATTTATCACAGCGACCAATATTTGGTGCTAAGAAATTGTTTGTTGAGTTCTAGTTTGTTAATTCTACCGAATTTTGAAGATAGTTTACGCAATGTTACGATTCGATTGTGTTAATAAAATATATAATCGATTTGACTATTATTTGATTAAAATTACTTTCTTTCGATCTTAAACATAGAATAGTAGTTGCAGTCGCATTATTTTAATAATAACAATTAAATTTCTCATGAAATTATGGAATATTTGTAATGGCAACCAATTCGACTAATCTTTCTTCTGTGTATAATTATCAAAATATATTAAGTCATAGACATTTTCTGAAGAAACCTTTTATCGGACATATTCATATCGAGTTTCGTTGCTTTGAATCATGTTATGAACTTTGAAGTCATTTTCTGAAATAAACCTTATGGAAATGTTAATTATGAACAGATTCTTAATTTTGGTAGGTATATTTTGGTTCATATAAAACATGTTTATGTGTAATTACATTTCTGTTTACACTATTTTATTTTATGTCTTTGCAAAAATATGTCAATACCAAACAAACCACATCGATAGAGAATATTAATAAAAAATGTCAGCTTCCTAGCTCTTTTCGGTCGGACTCTATCGTGCTTTTAACAGACAGATGGACGGACATTGCTTGGTCGTCATAGAATATAATACAGACCAACAACATTCCATTAAATTCTTTGGTAGGTCTAAACCATATTTTTTGATGGTGGATTTAAAAAAAAAAAAACATTTCTAATACCTTAGATACTGATGCGTATGATTAATAATTAATTAATTAATACATTTCATATTAAGTATACGCAACATGTTTTTAATTTATAGTTTATTTATGTGTATTTTTACCGAAAAATTTTGAATTATACTTCTATTCCATTAAAAATTAATTATTATCTTAGGGGTAAGATTGTCATTTCGTTTTTAATATCTACAATATGATTTAGATATCGAAGACGATTAAACCCTGTCCGTCTATCTATCTATCTGTCCGTATGTTTATTGAAATATTTTTTTACACATATTTACGGGAAGTTTCTATTTAAATCGAGGGAAAAACTATTAATTAATAACGAAGATAAAAGCAAAATTTCGGAGGAATCCTTTCTCAGCCACAACAATTTTTTAATCCAGACATTAACGCGACTTCCAAACATTGGAAAAATTGATATATAAATGTACATACTTCTCATATATGGATTTATTCCCCCTTATTCACAAACAATATTTTTATTTAATAAAAGGTTTATAAACCATTTATAAAATAAAAAAAAATTGTTTGTGAATAAGAGGGATTGTTTAAAACTCCCTTAAGCATACACATATGTGATATATTCTTCCTATAATAAAGGTAAAAAATCACAGATTTATATCTCAGTAATGCATCTAAATATTTAGTACCTTTAGTGCCAAAACTAATACACATCACTGATTTATGTACTGTATACCAACGTCTATCATTGCAAGTGTTTGTAAGTACTGTACTTACTTGCATATGTATGTATATGTATGTCTGATGGAACGTTTATGTGTATTCATCATCATCTGGTAAGAAACAAAAAAGTATGTCAAAGTTTTCATAATTACACTGATATGCAATTAATTTATGACAACTTGTCTTTTAGTTTATTGTAGTAGTTTTACTAACTATAGAGTACTACAATGTAATAGTTAGACGAGTTGTGGCAATAGAAGTAGTAGACTTTGTCGTCAACGTCATCATTATCAACAGCATCGTTTAGCAGTTGATGATGATTTTACAAAAAAAAATAAAATTAAACGTCTATGCACTTTATGTGCTTGCAAATTTGATTGCTTTTGTGGCTGCTCATGTTTGTATGTGCAAGTGGAACAAATTATGAAAGGAATAACAAAAAATAGGAATCATACAAAAGAAATATTTTCCATAAAACTCTTTCTGAGCCAAGTAGCTGGAAAATGAATGTAAATGTGTGTTATTTTTTACATAGAGAATCATATATACATACATGTAGACATGGATACTAGGTAAGGTTTTAAAAATCATTTGGAAATCATAACAATCAACTAATATCTCTACAAAGTAATTCTTTCGTTTATGGTCATTCTATATTTTGGTAATTTAAGAAACTCATGAATTTTCTATTGTTGATAAAGAAAATACCAGATTTTCATGAAATAAATTAACAAGATTTTGTAAAAACTTTCTAAACTGACTTCAAGTATTTATATGCTCATGCAAATTTTTTGTATATATTTCTCTTTTCTTTGCACTCCACTTAACTATATATTTCCAATATTTTTTTCCACAATTTGATTTTTGTTTTATTGACAATATTTTTTTCAACTTTTCTTTGTTTTATTTCACTGCTGTTATTTTTTCCTTGTTATTTGACAAGGAGGTTATAAAACATTGTACCAGTGGCAATATGTCAGCATTAAAAGCGATTTTCCCTCTAGAGTTTATTCCCTCTTCAAGTCTTTGTAATTGAATGCTTTCTATTGATAGGAAAATTTTTTCTTCTAGCAACAAAAGCATTGTTTATTTGAAGGATTTTAGTTATTTATGATGCTTCGAGGAAAAGAAATTCAAATGTGATGAAATAAAGTTTTCAAGTGGACAAAAATAGACGACGAAATAAATTTAGAATATTTGTTTTGTAAATAAATAAAAATATTTAAATCAATATTTATTGAGATTTAAGTAAACATTTATGTGTATACCTTCCAATTAGATAACATACTGTTATATGCCATAGCTAAGTAAGATACTCCCATGATAATCGCTCCAACATTTTTTACCGGTCTAGATGTCAAGAACGATTACTATTAAATTCGAGTAGATTTTTTATATTATGAAAGATTAGGTTGAAAGGAGGATGTACATCTACATCAAATCGGAAGAAATACACCTTGGACACTATCGAGTCTGTTGTGCAAAGAAAGTTCTCTAGATTTTCACTGTCCTCTCCATATGCTTTAAAGTCGTCTAAATCAGCACGTCCAATTTTATACAGGCTATGTTCACTAGGAATTCTTAACATCTCCTCCTGCTCATTTTCAGAAGATGTCT
The DNA here is from genome assembly GCF_022045245.1 of Lucilia cuprina. Lineage (NCBI taxonomy): Eukaryota > Metazoa > Arthropoda > Insecta > Diptera > Calliphoridae > Lucilia > Lucilia cuprina. The sequence goes on from NC_060952.1 coordinate 80,700,346, forward strand.
CGCCTTGCTCTAATCAGGTCATTGCAAAGCAGCTCTGTGGTTCTACACACCGTTTAATTATTGCAAAATACATTATGGGATTATCTCACTCATATTGGCTATATTTATGTTTCTGGGTCTTCAATATGGAATCCAAGGCCTACTGTGTCCTTCAATTTAGAGCCATCCGTGTAGCATCGGATACCCGTGTAGCATCGGATACCCTGATATAATAATCTTTATTAACAAGACAATCTATCTTAGATCAGGCACGTTCAATGATTGTGAATAGCCTTCCAATGTGTCCAGTATACACTGATGACGTGTCCTATAGCCGCTTTTGGCCAGTTCACCTAAAGTTATGAGCCCTTTGGCTATAAGTACCGCCTCATATCTTAATTATCTTTTAATGGGTGAAATATCTATCAAAGTTTCCTGAGCATTTGTTCACGTAGTACTCATGCCACTACTTATGATCAAGCAGCATGTACCCTGTAGTATTACATTTTTTGTCAAAGGAAGTCCACCAAATTTTTGAAGCATAAGCTGAAAATAGCCTAATTAAAGTTTTATAAAGCCAATGTGTCATAGCATAACTAAAATCCCATTTTAAATTTAATAAAATACAAAACTATTATAGTAAAGTATTATTAACCGAAAGATATTCCAACAATACAAAAATGTTCCTTTAATTACACTCATATTTCAAGAGTTTCATGCAACATTTCACTAAGAATATAAAAAAAAGAAAATAATACTAATGTGGTATTATCAAGTGTATTAACCCCAAAGATTGCAACACATTCGTATTTTTCCATAAACATTCGTATTAAGCAACAAACAAACCATCGAACTAACTAACAAATGTAAAAACATACATCAATTAGTAATTAGAAACTTAAGTCAATTATTCGTTTAATTATGAAAATCATTACAAACATTTACACCCGCCAACCATAAATGAAGTTATAAATTCATTCAATCTATATACTTCATTTATTAGGCAGAGAATATATTGCAAAAACACAAATGAAACAAACTGCTCATTTAGTACAAGAGTAGTCTAAACCAAAATTAGGGTTATATACATATGAAAAGGATCTTATAGGGGGTCATTTTTAGACTTTTCCTTACAAAATTAGGTAGAAACGTTTTGACCTTATATGAATGGTAAGGTCAATTAATTACCGATCCTTGTAAAAGTATTGCACAAAACTTGTTTATGTAGAATTTCGCAGCTGTGCTCTCATTTTTTAGCCATTCATGAGCGTTTAAGTAATTTTCTCCTAAAATTTAAGAAAATGTTTTTAGTTCCTGTAAAACTTTTTAAGTCGAATTTTATTGTAATATATACTTTTTAAAGTCATTTCTGAGCTTTTTTTCTGAAGTGGACCGTAGGGGAAAGTCTATTAAACATCTTCCTATCGAACTTGAGCGATGTAGATCGTTCTTTCAGACAGTTATGAGCATTAAAGTTATTTTCTGAAGGAGACTTTATATGAAGTGTAGTGTCAAATATGGGCAATCTCTATGAAACATTTTTGTGCGAATTTCACAGCTACCCAGTAAAATGTTTTCAAATCTTTGTATTGTAGATAATGTACTTATTTCATACATTACATGGTAATGAGTTATCGTTATCAATTATATAAATTATTTTTTTGTTAATAGAATTTTTAGTCAAGTGTCTACAGCGTATGACATTACTTGCCTACTTACCGTGTAAGTAAAGATTTTCAAATTTTGCTAATGAGTATTGTAGGTAATGTTTTTATTTCATACATTACTTGGTAATAAGTTATCGTTATCAATAACATAAATTAAAAAATAAGTAGTTATTCACCCAAAAAATAACTACTTACACGTTTCCCCAATATTACCAATATTACCGGGTAAGTAAAGATTTTGCTGGATTCTTTTAGCCAGTTATGAGCGATTAAGAAATTTTCTGAAGGGGGCTAGGCGAAATCGAGAACCGGATATTGCTTATTTCAATACCAAACAAACTGCACCAACTAAAAGTATTTGTACAAAATTTCAACTTACTACCTACTGCCATTTGGAATCTATCATGCTTTCAACACACAGGCGGACAGACATGGCTAGGCCGACTTAGGCTCTAAATTAGGGAACAGAGTGGATCTAGTGTTGTATATTTAAGACACAGGAACAAAAATAAACCAACGTTTGCGGAGGTGATAAAATTAAATCTAAGACCTTACTGAATTGTAAGAAAACCTTAGCTGAATACTCTCCCAGAGGTATGGAAGTAGTGGCCGAAAGGTCAAATTCATTAACTTTAAGGAATAAAGGAAGGAAGCTAAACGCAATTAAAGCTGAATTAAATATACGCGCAAGAAAATCCCATGAGGTATATTCAAATAATCAAATAATGGGAGGACAGTGAAACTATAATTTTCACTGTCAGGCATTTGTCGAAGTTATATCCAAATATATTAGGAGTAATATTGTGCGAAAAATAACATTTCTGACGAACACTGATTGGAATTAGGATTAGGATTAGGAATTACTTCCAGAAAACTGAGGGAAATTATATAAATAAATAAATAAATAAATAAATAAATAAATAAATAAATAAATAAATAAATTTAATGTCATATCTGATGAAAAGCTTTAAAGCCGCTACTCTGAATCTCGTGTGAATTTTTCCATTCCATTTCATTGTTTAAAAATAGTAACTAATTGTCATTAAACATTCATAGGCATTTTTGGATTATTTCAGTCTTGCAGTAAATGAACGAAATATGGTTTTATTATCGACAACCGACGTCTGATCACCGCGCTTTAAAATACAAAACGACCGATTTATGTTGGAAAATGCTTTGAAGTGGCTTTTACTTGGTTGTGGTTTGGTATACACATTTTTGGTTACACAATTCAACAAGTTATTTTAGTATTAATTAAAAACGTGTAACTGAGTATATACAGGGAAATAAAATTTCAGATGTACTAGCCAGACAGTGTTCAGATCCACACAAAATTATATATTACTTACAGGAAAATAAAATTCCAGTTGCACTAACACGAGAATTATCTAAAATTAAATAATGTGAACAAATATATTTCTCTCCACCATATATCTTCAAGAATTGAGCTCCAATTATTTTGCAATAGATCAAATTTTAAGCTGAAAAAATGCTGTGGCTTTATCTGAATGCCAATACAACCAAATTATAAGTAACTGTAATTTATCAGGTGTTAAGCAAGTCAGTATGCAACAGGTTTCTTCCTAGGTAAACATGTTAAATAAAATAATAGTTCATTGTGTTAGGATATTAAAAAGTTCAGATATTATATGTGAAACGGTCCTAAAAGACTGGTCTAAAACTTGCGTTTATTTCTGAATAGGTATAAAGTGTGAAGATAAACATTTTTTTATTATTAGACAAGAACCGGATGATAACGTTGCTAGAAGACTAGTCTAAAACTTGCGTTTTTTCTGAACAGGTATAAAGTGGCAGTATGAAGTGTGAAGATAAACATTCTCTTATCAAAAAAATGCCAACCGGGAATGATTGTCGATGATACCTATAGTAGATGGGATGATATAAAAAAGATCATTAATCAGCTGATGGATGCATGCCATTGAGGCTACTAAGGGGCCTGGTATCTCAATGAGATGCAACTAAAATTAATAAACATGGACGAGAGAAATCCATACGGTCACTTGGACTAATGGGACAGGGCCATCCTATAGAGTTTAGTATAATGGTATATCTTTTTAGTGGATACATAGTAAAGTAGAACAAGAAGTATCCATAGGAAGAAGAAGCTCGTGGTTATTATGATTGTTACTGAGAACAAGGATGTAAGCACAAACGAATTTGGAGCTTGCGGAGAGTACAGTGAGGTTTTGTAACATTTTCTCTTTCTTTGCGACGCTTTCGTCGAAATTATCGCATTAACCTTTGTATAACGGAGTGGACCCAAAACATGTGTAATATTTAATAAAAGTAAACTATTGAGGATAATTTGCAATCCACACGAATTAAAAAAGCGAGTGTTTATGATTCTGCGATTGGTAGGTAGGTTAACGTGGTAATTCACTGAGCGCGAACAGTCAAGTATAGTCGAAGGGAAACCGTTTTGACAAGACCACTCCACTCGTCAGATTTAGTATTATAAGGTATTAGATCCAGCCTAAAGTCATGTGAAATTTCATTATGTTATTAGTTTTATACACAGATATCCCACCAAACTTGGAAATGAACTGCCAAGGATACTATTTTCGTCTTGGCTAGAGCAGAGCATTCAAAGAGATTATGGAAGACAGTTTCTCCATGTCTTTGCAACTGAGAGGGTGCGCATTGAAGGGAAGCCCAAGTCAACTGGTATGTCTGCCTAACACCCAATGTTCTTTTATTACTGCTATAAACCTCGATATATTCGGGACATAAGGTATATTTTGCGTTTCTCATTAAAAGTAGGCCATAATAACTTGGCATTTAGAAAAAATAATCTGTGGATACATTGGATAAAACCTAACAGAGTTGCTATTGAAATGGCGTGAGAGATATCAAGAACAGATCTCATCTAGCAAACTTATCTACCTGTTTATTCAGTCCGTATGCGCAGAGACCCAAAGTTAGACAAGTGACAGATCCTTGTTGCATCCTTGTTAATAGTGTATAAGTTTAGGGAAAGAAATTTTTGGTGGTACACTTAGTAGGTAACCCCTAAACCAAAGACTGTGATAAGGATAGTAGGCCTAAAATCTTGACCTGTCCATATATTCTTGACCTCCAATATACAGCAGAGTTAAGACTTGCTGCAGGCAGATATGTCCATATAATGCATCTGTGATCCATTTAATTTCTACCAAAAACTCATGAATCTATAAATGCTTTTCTTTCCCAGTAAAATGTCGTAAATGACAACATAAATATGAATTGATATTGGGAACTAGCTACACTTAAGCATAGTAATTATAATATATTTAACTATAAACTCATTAGCAATTTACAGTAATTATTTTATTCATATGTATATTAACTCTACATTTTCATTAATTTAACTACAGTCATCATTATTCACTCTTAACTTAATCACCTTTAAGAAATCAAGTAGTTTAGTGTTTATTTAACTCCCAACCAATACATAAATAGTTCATTATCTTAAATTAGTTTTATGTAGTTTTTTTTCTTTTTTGGTAAATTAGAAATTCAACTTATTTAATTTATTAACGAAAGTCATTGATTTAAGGTTTATGATGATGGTTGATTACATTACTTACATTACATATGTATGTATACATAAATACATTTACACATACTATATTATGTACTATGTATATTTAAAAGCGTTAAATGTAAATATATGTACGTTTTTACACATGAATGAGTGAGTGTTTTAGTAAACTCATCTACACGTGTAGGCAGTGAAATGTATTTTATGGTTTGCACTTAATAAGCACTAATTTACAATATTCTCGTACTTACACTTACTTATTCACATATACTAGGTATGTATGTATCTATGTATATTATTGATAATCGTGTAAATATGTAATGCTTATTCACTATAATGATGATGATTGTTTATGAAGCAACAAAATAAACTAACAGACATAAAGTTTGATAGAATATATATTTGTGGTGCGATTTTTATTTTCAAAAATTCTTTAAAATTATGTTTTAATTGCATATAATAAATGTAACAGAAAATATTTTAAATTTTCTAATTGCTTAACTTTTAATTAGATTTAATAAAATGTTACTTTTAAAATTATTACCAACCCTCGTAATAAAGATGAGCTTTTGATTTAACTGATTAAAACTAACCGTGGTACCATTTCTGTTGCTCATATTAGTTTAGATCAGTAGCAATACTGCAACAATCATTTTTATATTTGGCTATGCCAACATACAATGTAGCTTTTATCGTAATTTTCTAGTAAGGCAACACAATTAACTGACTAACGACTTTATGCAGGAACTAATTATAATGAAATTTGGTGAAGAATTTTAGTCATATAGCTGTTATTTAAGTTTTATAATAAACTTAACTATTTAAAGTAGTTCTGACCCCATATTTTATACTCACCATCACAAGAGATGGAGGTATATTGATTTTGTCATTTCGTTTGTTGCATATCGATCTATCTATGACCAATAGACTCATAAAAGTATATTATGGGTACATATTGCATTAAAGACGATTTAGCCAAGTCCATTTATCTGTCCGTCCATCTCTATTGAAATCACGATAAGGAAAGTGGGTAATATCGGCTTACGTCTCTAGATAGCCCCCATACAAGTAGAAATCCAAAAACAGCCTTAACGGTCATAACTGTTTCAGAAGTACGATCATAGCGATGAATGTGCTGTAATCTTTCTACTATTTTTTTTTCAGGATCGGTTCATAACTGACCCTACCGCCCTTACAAGAACCCTTCAGAAATTTATTTTAAAGCTCATTACTGCTCGAAAAAATACGAGTATAGCGATAAAATTTGAAGAAACTAAGTTCCTCGCTAGCCAAAATAAGTATCTTTACCAATTTGTATGTGGATTGGTCAATAATTGCTTAAAAATACGAGTAATGAAATACAGTTATAAAATTCAACATAAGAAATTTTTATACGAACGTTAATCTTGCTACCGGTAATTGTTTTTTATGAAATTACTTATACGCTCACGGTTTAAGAATTGAACAAAAATATTTTGTTTTTAAAAATTAATATTTTGTTAACTCGAAAAGAAATAAGTTCATAACTGACTCAAGCCATATTCCAAATATCATCCTGATGTTAATAGGTCATCCTTTTACGGTACATGGTTTGATGGTGGGTATGTGTGATTCGTCACAGCCGAATTAAACAACGTCCGACAAAAAGAGAAAAAATTCGTTAGAAAAGAACCGGATGATATACGTCTGATGCTATAAAATCTTCGTTTTTAGTTTTTCATTTCGTGATCCTGCGTTCTTTCAAAAGGACTTCAAAGTTTTAACAAGTAGGAAAGTATAGTCGGGCATGGCCGACCATATAATATCCTACACCATGAGTATATTTTATGTTGAATTTCACCATAATTCCAAAGTATTTAAGCAATTTATTGATAAAAAAAAATTTTCTAAATGAGGCTTTATATAGGTCAAATATGGGCCGATCCTCGGTAAATATGGGAAAGGGTTTTTTAAATAATAGTTGGTTTTGATGAGTTTAAGACATTTTTTGAAGAGGGGTTTGTATGGGGGCTAGGGTCAATTAAGACCCGATTATTACGTTAGTCTGCAGTGGCATTTATACTTATATAAAACTTATTTGTGCCAATTTTTGGAGGGATAATAGAATATTTGACGAAATTATGGCATAAAAAGTCAAAATCGGGAGGTACAGTTGAAAGATTTTTTATACATCTTTTGATCTAACTAAAAATAACACAAAATATTTTACAACTATTTTGTAAGTTTGACATCAAATTTGGCATTTTTTGATGAGTAAAACTATTATCGATTTGCAGTATAGTTTGTGTTTCATCTGGGTACAAAAAACTACAAACCTCGTTTCTCAAATGTATATATGTATATTAAAAATTTGCCACTAAATTAATATTTTTTTTATTACAAGCCCACTGTACTGTGTGTTAGTAATACAAAAGCAGCCTAATATTAATTAAAATACCTCATAATGTATTAAACTAATCAGTTAACAAAACTGTATGATAGATTTTGTACAAAATTCTACATAGTTGTTGTAAATTGTATGAACAGTCAGATGTTTATGTGCTTTTCAGCTTAAGTAATCGTAATCGTTTACATACATTTATTAAAGCACATTAGCCAGGACAATCTTTAGAGGCTAAGAGTTTAATTAAAATATTAAAAGTAATAAAAAAACAAAAAAACATATTGTTTTTCTTATGATTATACAGAAATACAAAATGTAAACTCCCATAAAAAATCCCTTTTTTGTCTATATTTAAATAGATATATAAAAAAACTGTAAAATATCATGAGCTCCAGCTCACGATATTTTCCAGCTCAGAGTTTTAGATGTTACAAAGTCTTACATGTCCCACTATATACATATGTATATTAATAAAGTTTTCTCAAATTATTCTCTATTACCCCACTGTATACATATGTATATTAATAAAGTTTTCTCAAATTATTTCTCTATTTAATAAATACACTCGAGCAATTAATGCCGTCTACAATACTTTACATCAACTTCATTAATATTCTCTTATAACAAGTACAATTTAACATTAATTAAACTCACCAATTCCGTACTTACACACACATTTAAATCTTATTTAAATTATTATTATACAAATTAAATTCGGGTCATTTGGATAATAAAAACACTTGTTTTGCTATTCTTTAAAAGTTGTTAATCGAAATTTTATTTCTGTGCTGTAAACTTTATCCAAATGTAATTTCTCTTAAGAAAAACTGAAAAAACAAAGAATGAAAGGAGAACTAAAAAAAGGGGAATATAAACTGTTTTGTTAATTTGCTTTCGATTTCTTTTCATATCATATCCACTTAACTTTCTTTGAAAAGTTTAAAATCACATTTAAAACAACTGCAAAATAACTATCGATAAAAATCATGACGATATTGGGATTTCTTTTTTTTTTTTTTCTTATTGTTGGCTTCTTATCCTTATTTTATTTCAATTTCCAACTATACAATATTCTTGAAAATAAAAGCCACACAAAATGCTTTACTTGCCATAAACTGCAGCTGTATGTAGAAGCATTCGTGGCTGTATGGTTGGTTGAATGACTGGGTGTCTGCTTGACTGCCTGCCTGTTGTGCAAGGAAGGAAGCGGGGGAGTACATAAATACAACATCATCAGGAAAACTATTACAAACACAACATATACAATTTAAGTATAGAGGAATGCATATAGGTTCATACATAAATATTATACTGGCTTACCTTGTAAGAAGAGTGTAAAAATTATTTTGTTATTCCAAAAATTTCATATATTATTTCTCAAAAGATTGTTTATTATAATAATGAGGCAAACTGCATAAGATTTCTGGAAATCTCCTTTAACTGTATATTAAACATTGAAAATCTAAATAAGCTATTAAACTTGTCCATAATGCTGCCATATTACAAATATTATAGACTTTTAATGAAACTTTTTTGGAAAATATTATATAGTTTTGATTAAGCCCTTACAAAAAATATTGTTTTGGAAAAAAGCCAAATCAAATTTATTTTAAATAACGTCTTTATCTTTTTGAAAATACTAATTTAATCAGAGCTGTGTTTTTTTTCAAGTATTTTTATTTAAAATGAAAATAAAAATACGAAATAAGTATTTTATTAATAAGTATTTGTAAAATACAAAACAGTCTGGGAAAATTTTTTGAAAATATAAGTAATTTGAAGAATTTTAGATTTTCAATACAATACGGCACAAGACTTCGTTTTATATTACTAAATAATTGACTTAAAGTCAACATTAATTCCGTGAATACTAAGCGACATTAAATATCATTTCAGCTAATTTTTGCGCTTTATATTGTCAGTGCGAAACTACCTATTTCACCTACTACTTAGAATTACCCCTAGCCACCGTCTGTCCAGGTTACTCTCTATTTTAACATGTGCTTGGCCTACGAAGACACCAATCATCACCCCATAGATTATGAAGAGACATACAAAAAGCTTAATTTTGTTTTTTAAGGGTCTACTCTCTCGTTTTCAAAAGGGATATCCGTGATGAAAGACGAATTAGAGCCAACCAATATTACTGGAAATCACTCTCTTTTTCCGACGCAGGGTACATATAAAATATTGTAGCGTATCAACTAAAATATGGGCTCTATTTTCGTTGACTAATAACATTTTATAAAAATTTTCACTATTTTGAGCCTTAAAAATGTTATTTTGTTTGAAATTTTTTTTGTTTGAAAACATGAAAATAAAAATATTTGTGTATTTTGTATTTTTATTTTCAAAAATTTATTTTATTTATTTATTAGTTATTTCTCTGAGTCAGTCTAATAAACATCGATTTGAGAGTCCTCATACTCACTTCTTTACTCTTGCAAAAGCCCTGTAGTTTGAATTGAGTGTCCTATATAACTAACTTACTAACTAACTAGTGGCCTCCGGTAGGTCTAGACCTAGGCCCAGAGGCCTAGGAGTATTTCTTCGGATTTGATTTATATATATCCTCCTTTCAAACTAACTAACTAATTTAGTTACTTAACTGATTTTCTAGATTACAAAGAAAAATTTTGCATTTATATTAAAAAAAACAAGTAGGAAAGTATAGTCGGACATGGCCGACCATATAATACCCTACACCATGAGTATATTTTTACAATTTTTACTTTTATACAATTTTTATTTTTTGTAAAGAAACTTTTATGTTGAATATTACCATAATTCCAAAATATTTAAGCCATTTATTGATAAAAAAAACTAAAATTTCTAAATGAGGCTTTATATAGGTCAAATATGGGCCGATCCTCGGTAAATTTGGGAAAAGGATATATTTCTAAATAACAGTTAGTTTTGTTGAGTTTCATTGCGATACAAATGGTTACATTTTAGACGTTTAAGTCATTTTTTGAAGGGGGGGTTTGTATGGGGGCTAGGGTCAAATATAGGCCGATCCTTACGAAAATCTGCAGTATCATTAATACTTATATAAAACTTATTTGTGCCAATTTTAAGAGAGATAGCAGAATATTTGGCGTAATTATAGCATAAAAAGTTCAAATCGGGAGGTACGGTTGTATGGGGGCTAGGTGAAATAATGGACCGATTTCAACCATTTTCAATAGGCTTCGTCCTTGTGCCAAAAAACATGCTTGGTCCAAATTTCATCAAATCATCTTGAAAATTGCGGCCTGTACCTTGCGCACAAGGTTTACATGGACAGCCAGCCGGACAGACGGACGGACATGTCTTAATCGACTCAAAAAATGATTCTGAATTGATCGGTATACTTTAAGGTGGGTATTGGACCAATATTTTTGTATGTTACAAACATCAGCACAAACGTATAATACCCTCCCCACTATAGTGGTGTAGGGTAAGAGACGATTACTTTCAAATATATGAAAAATTTTGTATTACGGATATTCAATGATGCTTTCAAAACCTCTGGGCATTATCCAACTATAGTGCACTTATACATTTTCCCATCGAAAACATATACATACATATACACTCTTATACAAAAGCAACGTCATAAGCAGCAGAAAAAGGTGTTAAAACAATTAACTGTTTGCATGTTTAACTTTTAGGTTTTTATGGTTTTCTATAATTTTTCTGTTGGTATTTTTTTTTTTTTGTAGTCGATTCCATAAATTTTCTGTAATTCTTTTCTTTTTTTTTTTTGTTAATGATCGTTTTCAATGAATTCTACTGTATTTATGTAATATGATATTATAAGTGCATTAAAATACAAGAACAATATTTTATTTTTAAATTCATCTACCCACAGTTATATACATACATAAATAAAATTCTAATGCTACTGACGGATAGATTCATCATCGCACAGTTTAAACGATCGAAACTACAAAGTTAAAATTCGTTCTGTAGGTAAAAAGTTTGTTTGTTAGGTTTCAAACAGAAACCTATTTAAAAAAAAAATTATCTTTTTCGTCGACATTTAACTAAAAGCTACGTGATATTAAATTTTGTTATAACATCATTTAATTCATACCATACATAACTTTAATATTTTTATCTGTCTATATTTTACACACAGTACAATTTTCTCTGCATTGACGTGTTTGTAATATTACCATAAGTTTGACATCAAGAGCAAAAAAAAAAAAACATGTACATACTTAAAAAATGTGGAATGTGTAGAGAAACATTTTCCACTGTAATGAGTTTTCATGACAGCATTTTAATATTGTTTCTATGTGATACATAAAAAAATTCCCTTTATTAAATACATGTCGTTAATATGTTTTTGATTTGTTATTAATTGGATTTGTTTTTCGTTAAATTTACAAGTAATTGTTTGGTTATTGTGTGTCATCTATTAAATGAAAAATTCAAACAGTGAAGATAAATTAAATATTGAACATACGCCGCGGTGTACCACATATGGAAGTTACAGGTAATATTTTGAAAAAAAAAAAAACCTAAATAAATAGAAATAGTGAAAAGAACTTGTGGTTGACACAATTGACAATGAAAAAAGATGATTAATCTGTTGAATAGTTGTATTTTTTTTCTTTAATAATTAAGCGTTTAAATTAATATGATAATTGTTTGATAAGAATTTAAATTAATATATAATTTTTAAATATATATTTTTTAATTGATGCATGTTTAAATTTTTATGTAATTACGTTGAATTCTAATTAGTCGGATTATTCTCTTTATCACGGTTTTTACCATAATGAAAAAAATAACAAATATTTTAAATTCTCATAAAATGCTTAATAATCAAGGCATAGGTCTACTAGTTCTAGTGCAGTCTTTGATGTTTAGTATAATAATAAATAGAATAGTATTAAAATTGTATAATTGTAATCATAACTGGATATTATGTGGTTAACTTAATTCATTTTCATTTGTATGTTTGCTTGTTATTGCTAGAAACGTACAAAAAAAAAACTAAACAAATAATGTATAAGCACCAACAACAATACCAAGAACAGCAATAAAGACAATCACAATAATGTCAACAACAAATAACTACCATAAGCTGGATCATTATACCAACAATATAAAAACCAAAAACAAATATAACTAAAAACAATCGAATCAAAGTGATAGCGAGTAAATGCCACACCATTATCGAAAACCAAGAGGAAAGAGATGCTGTTGTTGTTGGATGGCTTGTGTTCAAATACAAATAATTGAACATTTTGCCTGTTTTTTTTTGGACTTTTTTAAGGCAATAACATTGTTTTCCCTATTGGACTATAAAGGCAGCACAGTGCGAATTGTTGTGTATCGAAGGTGCTGGAGAAGGGGCAGTAGTGGTAGAGAATATTCTATAAATGGCTAAAAGCTAAGCGGATTAACACTGTTATTTTAAGTTCACCAAACGAAAGTAGAATAAATTAATGAGTTTTCCTTCTGTTCTCTGTTTGTGTTTGGTTTGTAATTTTTTTTTTTTGTTTTCGTAATATTCATAGTATTTGTTTTGGTTTAGCTGTGTCTTTCTTTTTTTTTTTTGTATTTCCTTCTTGGTCTCAATATACTGTTTTTATGCGGCTTTGTGTATGAGTTTTTCTCTTTCAACATACACTACATCCTCTTTTTTCTTATGTGCTAGTAAAAAGCAGTATTTTTTTTTTGTTACAAATTGTATACTATGTAATACTTGTAAAGCCCAGTTGGTAATGAAATCACACTCGTGTCTCTACTCAAGGTTTACTTTTCGACTTAGTCATGTTTAATTGGATGTGAAAGAAACTATTCCCTTAGGTAAACATAGAAATAAATAAAAAATGTCGCCTTGTACTTTTAAAAATGTAATCCAATTATTTAAACAAAAATTTTAATAAAAAGCAATGTCATAAAATTTATTTAGATAGAATAATAAAAGCTAAATGTAAAATTTACTTAAATCATAGACTGGACATTTTGATTTGTATTAAAATTAGGTAATTTCTAAATTTTTGTACAAATTGTTCCAATTAAATCTGAATGTTTAAAATTTTCAGCACGTGCGAACTTGCTTAGGAATTGGAGAAAATAATTTATGTGAATATGAGGACCAAATATTCAGTAGGTAACGAAATATTTTCATATGTTTTCTCAGTTTACTACTATCGTACTAAATAGGTAGAGTATCATCCAAATAGGCTTCACTATAGGATAGAAACGAAACTGATCAAATCATGGCCCTCGAAATAGTTTTTCTATATCTATATATACATAAAAATTAATGTGTGTTTGTTTGTATGTATGTTTGTTTAAAGTTTATAGCCGCCTAAACGGCTAAGCCGATTTTGTTGAAATATTCACAGTGAGTTTCTGTATACCTGGAAGTAAAAATAGGCTACATTTTATTTTGAAATTTCATGCCACACCTACTAACTGTTAAAAATAGTATATCTTAGAAATTGGTGCAATTAGTTTCCTCAAATTGTGCACGGACAACTTTGACATTCATAAGAATATTTAAGGACAAAATGGGCTGAATTGCTATAGTGGGCATGGCAACTTCCATATTAAGAAAATATAAAATCAGTATATCTCAGAAAATATAACAGTTAGAGTCCTCCAATTTTGTCGGAGCCACTTTAGTTTTAATATGATTATTTAGGATAAAAAGTGTGCGCACTAGCAGCTGGGAGCGTGGCACCTCCTTGTATGGAGGCTTTTTCTATTTTTTTTTTTTTTGACATAATAGAACATTTAACATAGTTATAAGCCAATGATGAAAAGGATGGTCAATTTCCATTTTGTCAAGTATTTGGAGACCAACAGTTTACTTAACGACCGCCAGTATGGCTTTTGTAAAGGTTGCTCTATGGGAGACCTTCTGACCTTTATTTAAGAGAAATTATGTCATTCAATTCACCATTTCGACGAAAGTATTTGGGTCTGCATTCTCAGAGATCGCACTATACGAGTTATTATAAATAGGATTTCATCAAACGAGTTTAAGATTCAAGCTCAGAATTAATCGCCTAATCATAATTAAATAAAAATGTCTGAATGTGGTTTTGTTAACCGAGTCGATCTCAAAGCCTGGAATACTCAATGTTTTTATTAAGACATAAATGCTTGGCAGATATTGTTGTTCCATCTATATTCATATATGAGTGGTGTAAAAATTAATTAATCAGAAACTCTTGGTGTTTTGGATATACACTGAACTAAACATATTTTTCAAGTGTCAAAAAAAGCATTCAAGTGTCTCGGTTTGTTGAAACATTCTACTGATCTTCTTATTGTTTACACCACTTACATCTAAACGAAATTTCATATATGAGCCGGAGCTTAGAAGTCTATTTTGGACTCGACCACGTACAGGAGAGGGCGAAGGTACTTATCGGTGACAGTAGGGTATGTAACTCTATTAGTTAACTTGAGCACCGTCGAAACGTGGGGTGTTTTCTATCGATACTACAATGGAATGTGTTGCTCTGAAATTACGGAACTTGTTCTCAATACCCGTATATACTTGCATATCATACGTTTTTTTTATAAGACACAAATTTGTGGTAGATTGGCCAGTACAACACACTAAAGGGAAAATTCATTCTTCAGCCGTATGTGGAATAAATTTCATGCAGAAGTATTCCCTGCCACTTTCAATATAAAAATATTTAAATATCTACACTATTCCCACTATCCTCCTTCCCACAACCTATTTCCCTAGATCCAACACAATGCTTCGCGGTTTATTGAAGCATTAAAATGAGTAATATTGCAGTAAATATTTCTAATTGCCCCCGTGCAATTGACCACTAGTATTTGGGTCTGTTTTGTAATTTTTGCCTCTATGCCTCAGAACTAAATATAATATAGTCTACTATTGGCACCTATATACATTTCTATTTAATTACAAATATTGATATTTAATTATACAATAGATTGACTTTGCAACAGAAGAGGGATATACTACTTCTACAAAGATATATCAGAATACAAATGAGTAAAGACCAAAGCGATGACATGGTACACAATCTTCACTAAGCTACGACAGTTTATATGATGAGAATGTTAAGAAGAAATTCATATTTTGCATATAAATAAGATAGAATATTTTATTCGGCCATATCGAATCTTTTTGTACAAAAAAATTAAAAAAAAATGAAATTACCCAATTTTTAATTTGCTTTTACTAATTTTTAATTAGTTTGTTTGTTTTTACAAAACATATTATTGTTTAGCAATTTAAGATCATATAATAAAAAAAGCCGCCATCAACTCATGATGTAATCTAAACCACATTAAAAGCCACCACTATTACCACCACTATACCACCACTATAATATAATGTAAAAAATAACAAAAAGTGCTATGATATTTATACTAAAAGTTTATGACAATACTTTGTGTTTTATAAATTGATTTATTATGGATATCTAGTTATATTGTTCAACCGACTAAAAATAGTTTACTTAAATACTTTAGTATACTATACGCAACACTTTTTAGACTATAATTTCCACCTGGGTTGTAATTGTTTTTACTCAAAGCTTTTTATGCTATTGGATTTTTTTCCAATTTTATTTTTTTTATAGCAGGATTTTATGCCACGTAGTATCATTATAGTCACCATTCAATGAACCATTATGTTGTATATACATACATATAAACATACCTCTACTTGCTACACTTACAAAACAAAACACAAATACACATACATATGCAGTTTATACTAGTAAGTACTATTTGTATGGCAGTTTGTTTTATTGTATTTGTTTTTAGTACTATGGTCATCTGTTCTTTTCCGGTTTCCGCTTTGCTTACTTTTATTTGTATTTTGTAATTGTTATTATATTGAATTCATTGTATAAAAAGAAAATGTTGCTTTTGTTACAAATTTATGTTAGCATTTTTTTTAGTAGATTTTCTTTTAGTTTTATTTATTAAGAAAATATCTTTAAATATTTATATATGTTCTTTTAAAAACTATATATCTTGTAGTATTTTGTTTTATAAAATATTTGTAATATTTTGTAGAACTAATATTGCAGAAAGGATGTAAGTTTTTCTTTTTACAAATAGTAAAAAATGACAAATATACTTATGTATAAATATTTTTAAACAAACATTATATAACAACTTGTTAAGGTAATGTAATTCTTGTTTAAGTAATAACTGTAGGTCAGTTAACATCCGTTACGTATACATGATTTTTATTTATTAAATATCACTCATTCGACAATTTGTATATAGCATGATAAATATGTACATAATAGTTTATATTTAACTTTAACTATAAACTATTTACATTTAAATATTTCAAATTAACATTAATTTGACATTAAACGTAAATATTTAGATTTTGTTACAGTTATTAAACAGTTATGCATATTGATTTAACTTCAACATCATTATCATTACCAAAAAACAACAGAAAATATGATAATTAATTTGATTTATTTATTTTTATTGAAATTGCTATTAAAATTTTCTATTTATGTTTTTAATTATAATACATATTAGACTAATAACATATTTTCCACGGATTTTTATTTATTTAAATTATATACATTATTATGTACTTATTGCACATTTCTACCCAACAAAAACTTACATTGAAAAGGAATGAGTTAAAATGTCGCTTTCTACTTCTTCTTAATTAGCATTTAAACTCATTATTTTAGTACGGTGATGATATTAACAATCTTGCTTACAAATATATTCTTAAATAAGTACTTACAAATAAGTAGGTTTAAAGTTCTTTTATTTTAACGAACCTTTTTCGTTTTTGTTCGTTAGTTTGCGTTCTTACTTACACCACTACTGAATAGTTATATTAGTGTGCGTCCAATAATGGATTTCACACAGAAAATCGACTACAGATTCTTCAGTAGTAGATTTTAAGAGTAGTCAAAAGTAATACAGATGGTAAGTAGTAGTCATTGAAAAGTAAGTGTTCATACAAGTACAAGTCATTATCAAGTGTTTGCTGGGAATATTTTATATGTATACATTTATATTTATATACATTTTATACTAATATTATTCCCTTTTTCAAATACTAATTGGATTTATTTTTAATTTCACATTCAATAACTTAATATGATTTTATAAAATTTTATAGAATTTTAATCCCATTAAAATGAAAATTTTCAATATTTTGCTTTTAGCATTATATGTTCATATAAAACGTTCGTTAATTTGGGCAACCATAAAGCAGGCATTTTCCCAAAGATAAAAAGTAGATAATTAACAGGCCAGATTTAAATATGCAGAAAAAATTGTAAACATGAAAAAAAACTTAAAATGAATTTATTCATAAAATGCTCAACATAAAAAAGGTATTCATAAAAATATATAAAAACTTTAGTTAATTAAAAAGCTTTAAAATTTGCCCCCATACTAATGTACAAATTAATTTGTTAAAAAATAAACTATTTAATTTAATAAGTATTTAAGTGCACAATTATATGGGGTGTAATAAGTATAATCAATTATTTTTCAATGTGTATGTAATAAGTAAATTAATTATATATATATTATTATCAGCAGACTGATTTTCAATTGACTTAATTTGATAAAAATAACTGTTTCATTTATTACAAATGGAATGTGTAAAAGAAGTGTAAAACATTATTTCAAATCTTATATATAGATGCAGTTAGGCGAACTGATTTTATGATATCCTTTTATTGAATAGGAGATAAATATTATGTACAAGTGGGCTATAAAATATGACTATATACCTTTTTTAAGGGCATATGATCAAATAATTATTACAAAAACCGAAAGTATTATTTATATAAAACTAAGCAGTGCCATTTTTTTGCAACTATACAGGTTTTCACCATATTTCGGAAATTGTGTTGAGTAAAATATTGTGATAAGTTCACACTTTGCGCACAAGGTATACAAGCCGGTCCACATTAAAACTAAGCTAAGGAATAGGCTCAATTAACTTGAAATATTAACTGTTGCTCTAAGCAGTTTGATATTGAAAATCATCAAAATCAGTTCACAATAGTTATGAGTAAAAAATTCAGACTACCTCGAAAACAATTATGCATTTTTCCTTTTATGTGTGGCCTCCGGTAGGTTAGTAGTTAGTGTTCTAGTCTGGTAGACCGGAGGTGGTGGGTTCGATTCCCACCCGTGGCACTGGTTAAGGAGCGCACAACAGGCCCGATAGAGGCATAGGTGTATTTCTTCGGATTTGAAGTGTATACATCCTCCTTTCAAACTAACTAACTAACTTTCTTTTATGTTCAAAATCGTTCTGAGGCCGACATGATTTAGCCGATGTGATTTAGTTGTCATAATAAAGCATTTATGTTGAATTTTACCTTGTTTCAGATATACTTAAGCAGTTTTTTGTTGAATAGAATTGTGGACATTTAAGTCATATGAGGCCCTTTAATTATAGAGTTCATGAGGGTCGTCAAGGCTAGTATAGATCTTGGTTTTGCAGCATTTTGTCAAGATATGAATACATTAAACTTAATTATAAACTTAAAAACATTATTCCGCGGGTTCAGAAAGTATGGACTAATCTTAACCATAAGTTTCGTCCCTGGGACAATAAAAGATCATGTACCAAATTTCATTAAATTATTTTGCATCTTTGATTACAAGGTTACAAGGACGGACAGACGGACATAGCTAAATAGCTACTATAAGGTGGGTATAGGACCAATATTATTGTGCGTTACTAACATCAGCACAAACCCAATAAAGTGGTGTAGTGTAAAAAAATTGAAAACATTGAAGAAAAAGTTATCTGAACAACAATTTTTACTAGGACCAATAGGTGAAAAGTTACATAAATTCGAATAAAACACTGTATGACCAAAATGTTCAACTTTGGCCATCTCTATGTCTGGCAGTTTTATCTTGCCTACTTGGTACAAATTTCATCAAAATCGGAAGGCACGTAATAATTTACATAAACGCACATTTTTAATATATTTAATAAGTAATTGTTAACTTAGACACAAACATGTTTTGTATTTCTATGAATCACTATGTGTAAATATTAACAATTTTCACAGAAACTTAGCAAAATAATTCTATAAAAATTAACATACATTTAATTCTATATGAAAACTTAAGTCCTGTTAAAATGACGTAATCGGCCCATAATTTCAAATGTCATCCTCATCCATTCAAAATTAATTTCTTTTAATTTAGACCCCGTAAAAGAAGATAGTGATAATGGAACTAGTGATTATGGAAGTGATGATGGACGAACTCTCTGTTTTGTGATAACTGTATTTTGATTTGTGTTCATAAGATCTGTAACAATATCCAATTGGAGGTTTATGAGCGTCATGTGCTTAAATTTTCTGTATGTATGTGTGATGTCTGTGCGGTAGAACAACCAGTTGTTTACTAAACTCGAATTTGTGGTTGATTTTTTTTTTGCATTCCTTAAGCAGAGCCTTTACGCGAGAAATTCCATACAAAATCATGTCATCTTTCATAACAAATGTATATCTGCTTCCAAGAAGGCAATATTTGTTGCTGCAATACTATTTGCGACACTATCCATTGCATACACTCATGGAGTTTTAACCTGCTTAGTTTAAAACTAGTTGAGCACTCTTGTTATCATACCAACGACAAGTAATCATTTTGTGCATTTCTTCATATTTGAAATTACTTGATAATCATTCTAGTTTTTAAGGTTCCCTCTCACTACTTGATTTTGAAAAGATATGGTGAAATTGGTCGTAGATCCCATACAAGTTCCTTCCGAAACTCACATTACTTATTAACGAATAAAGATATCAACATACAATTTTACAGACCAACTTGTTAAATTTTATAACGACTGTACAAATTATAATAAATAGTTCCAAATATTTATAAAAGCTAAAAGTCACACAATTTAATTCAATCAACATGCAAAGTTTTAATTTTATTTAAAATGTTTCAATGTTTTGAACAAAATACTAGAATTCAATAAATTTTTTCATAAAATTAAAAACAAATTTTAAAATGCTTAAAACTAAATTGTGGAAAATTAAATGGAAAACTCGAAGAAAACATTTAGGCTAACGAACAAAAAATCAAACATAAAAGCATCAAAGCATCAAAACATCAAGCAACAACGAATATTAAACACTTATCTGGTTTTCACAGAAATTGAAATGGAATATATTAAAGTATACCGTATCAAATAATAATGATTAAATCACAATAATTTATAATAGCTCAATTTAATTTATTTTAACCCAACCATGTTTAACTCACCAATACACACTGTTCCAAGAAAATATTATTCTACGAGATACTCTAGTAAACAGTTTTTGTTTCAAATGTTTTTAAAATATTTTTCAAAACAAAATTTATCATAAAACTATAATTTATTCCGACTAGTCAATATGCACATACATTTGTATGTTTATCTCCATCATTTGGTAAGTTCCAGATGAACACAATGATGTAAGTCCGCTTTGAATTTATTGCAAATTTTAATTTATTCCACACAATAAACTCATAAATATCGATTTTTGTCGAAAACAAAATTAGTTTTTTTCCCTCTTCGTTTAAATGTACAATTTAACAATTTTGTATTTTTTGAAATTATTATTTATACCGTATAAATTGATTTTCATTTAACTAAAGGCAGCTTTAATATATATTTTTTTGATCATATCAAGTGACAAAACCAGAATACTTAAACAGCATGATGTAGAAATAAAAATTATGAACACATACTAATAACAAGTTCTTTATACAAAAGTGTAAAAGCCAAAAAATTGCATTTGGTTGCAACAACTAAAAACTTTTTTATTTTAGATTTTATTACGATTTCTTTTTTTTATACTTTTCGTGTTTTGTACGTTGAGTTTTGTAAATGTTGCAAAACTAACAACGACCAACAAAATAAAAATCTTTATGTGATAAAGTTTTTATGACAAAAAAAAAGAACATCAACAAACTAAAATAGAAAATATCCTAAAAAACCAAACAATTTAAAAGCTGAAACATTTACTTTTACGTCGAGTTGTTCGCAAATGTTGCAACTACATGTTGTTTTTCGTTTCTTATAATTTTTATATTTTTGTTGTGTATATACATACATATATATTGAAGTATGGATGGAGAGGGTGTTTTGTTGTGGTTAAAATGGCTTTTTAAAACTAACATGTTTTTCCTGCTTAACTTGATTTTTCTAAACTGGTTACGGTTTATTCAGGCTCATATTTGATACTGCTGCTTGTTGACTCCTTAGTTGTATGCTACTGTTGTTGTTTGTTGCCATTTTATTGTTGCAACCTTAAAAGTAGAACAGAGAAAAAAAGGAAAACCTATTGATATTTCACTTAAAAAGTAGTTTTTAAGAATGTTTCTACTTAAAAATCTTAGATTTTCTTTCTTTGCTAACAACTTGCACTTTACAGTATACTACAATAATATTTCCACATAATCTCGACTTTTAACAATGTTATGGAACTTAATTATATTTAAAAATGATCAATTTTCTATATCCATGTTTATTGTACTTTTAGTAAGAAATCAGGCCTCCCATAATGCAGTCAACATAAACGTTAGAAACTACTTAATAGGAAAATCCATAGTAAATCTCTTAGAATAAAGCAACTTAATATTGTAATAATTGTTAACAGATTCCAAATTAAGATGTAAGAAATTATAGTCGAGAGAGGCTACACCTGTTACTAAAATAACATGCGATTTAGTTTTTATAATAACGCATTTTAGTTGAATTTTATCTTGCCTCATATATACTTAATCGACTCAGAAAATAATTCTGGGCCGATTGGTATATTTTAAGGTGGGTCTAAGAGTTGTGAGTTACAAACATCAGCACAAACCCAATATACCTTCCCAACTAAAGTGGTGTGGTACATTTGTTCACCCTCCGCCATCATCAATGGTGATAGAGGGAATATATAAGATTGTATTTTTATGTGTAACACTAAGCAATATTCATTTAAATCGATTTAACTATATCCATCTGTCCGTATGTTTGTCTGTCTGTCTGTCTGTCTGTCTGTCTTTCTGTCTACCTTAAATACGATCAAGTTAAAACTAAGCAAAATAAATCAACGAAATTCAACGAAAATATTCATTGTTGTCCTAAGCAATTTCGTATTAAAAATCAGCAAAATCGGTTCACAAAGTTAAAAGTTACGACTAAAAATTTCAGAAAACATCTAGGATTTTTTTTTGTAATTCATAGTTCATTTTCTCAGAGACTACCAAAGATAATAGACACAGAAAAACGCCGAGACATCTAAACTTTATTTTAAGTCGTAAATTTTAGTGGCATGCTCCGTTTTGAAAAGTTGGGTCAAAATCGGGCGATATTGCGTTTTATGATGTGATATTTTATTTTTTTAAAACGCAGTATGTCGCTAGATTCTACGACCGAAAATTAAGTTCACGTGTTTCAGCGTTTTTCTGTGTCTTTTTGAAAGTTAAAATTTTACGTACAGTATCATACCTTTCATACATGGTCCATTTCTAAAAATTACTTAAAGCACATTACTGACTTAAAAGTTCGCATATAGCAATACAATTCGATACACAAAACTAAGTTTCATACAAACCAAAGTTGCATAATAATAACCTAATGTTTATAGAAGAGCATTTCATTTACTGTATACAATATGAAATGACATAGTCACTATATAACACCCTTATTTGTTTATACTTCATTAATTGTAAAATTCTAATTTAAAATAAATATGATCAAACTTACGCATTTGTTAGTGACATGAACACATTGGTCTATTAAAAATTCTTAATAAAAATTTTAATTTTGATTTCGAAATGAGGGCGTGGTGAATGTTGGATGCATTCACATTTCTCAATACACTTTGTGGAGCAAAAAATATGCTAAAGGGTACGTGTTAATTTAGGAAACAAAGTGCTTAAAAGTGCGAATAGGTCTTGAACAAAACTGTCAAAAAGAGAATATTCATGCACAAGAAATTTAAGTTTTTTTAACTGAAAAGCATTTCAAACATTCATGGGGATACTTTAGAACTTTTTACAGACATTATTTCTAAAAACTTACAGTATGAATAAATACATATCAGATCTTATGAACATCTTACCCTGAGGGGTCTTTAAACCTAAAACAAAGAATGGCTATATAGAATTGTAGATTTCTACAATATGTGCCTCCGGTCTTTTTTAATAAAAGACGTATGTATATGATAATTCATTATATTTGGTGCCAACTTAATAGTCTTGTTGTAAAATTAAAATGCTCTACATGATACACCACAACTCATCGACTCTTAGAAATGCAATATTTAAGTATTCTACATACGCAACTAGTTTTGACACGGAAATTTGTACATGTCAACAACATGTATGTAAATTCTTTCTCTGTGTTTTTAAGACAAGTTTTACATGATAAACAAATGGATTGACGGACATAGCTGTTTCGATTAGCACACTTTAAAGTGGATGTTACAAATATTCTCAGCTTTTGGTCAAGAGCTGTCGGTGTGGTTAATATGGTCATACAATATCATACAAAAAAAGGAACAACAAGTAAGAAATTATAGTCGGGCGAGGCCGACGTATACTTCCCTACGCCTATTACAAAAAGTAAAATGTGATTAAGGTTTCATAATAAAACATAGAAGTTGAATTCTACCTTGTATCAGATATACTTAAGCCATTTATTATTGAATAAATCTGTGCACATTTAAGTCAAAATTTGAAGGGGGTTTTTTATAGGGGCTAAGGTCAAATAAGTCCCTATAATTATAGAGTTCATGAGGGCCATCAAGGCTAGTACAGAACTTGGTTTTGCAGATTTTTGTCGACATACGAGTATGTTAAACATAATTATGAACTTAAAAGCCCTATTCAGCGAGTTCAGTTGTAAGAGAGCTAGGTGAAAAAGTGGACCTATGTTAACCATTTTCAATAGGCTACGTCTACCCTAGAAGATCATGTGCCATATTTCATTGAATTATCTTCAAAATGATCGCCAAGGCTTGTATAGAACTTGATTTTGCAGATTTTTCTCAATATACGAGTATGTTAAACATAATTATGAACTTAAAAGCCCTATTTAGCGGGTTCAGTTGTATGGGAGCTAGGTGAAATAATGGACCTATGTTAAACATTTTCAATAGGCTATGTCTACCCTAGAAGATCATGTGCCATATTTCATTGAAATATCTCCAAAATTGCGACCTGTAGTTTGATTGTGAAGTTTACAAGCCCTATTCCGGGGTTCAGTTGTATGGGCTAAGTGAAATAATGGATCGATTAATAGACTTCGGCCCTTGGACAATAGAAGATTATGTACCAAATTTCATTGAATTATATTCAAAATTGCGACCTTAGTTTGATTATAAGATTTACATGGACGGACAGACAGACAGACAGACAGACAGACAGACAGACAGACAGATAGACAGACAGGCAGACAGACAGATGGAAAAGACGGACGTACATAGCTAAATCGAATCATAAAATTATTCTGAGCCTATTGATATACTTTAAATGACAAATATTATTGTGCGTTATAAACATCAGCTCAAACCCAATATACCCTACCCACTAAAGTGGTGTAGGGTATAATCAAATATCAAAAGATCCTTATTCTTAAATAAAAAAATTTCCCTTTTCCCCTTGGATCCGCGCCTGATATAAATTTTATTCTAATTGAAAAACAGTGATTTTCAAAGTTTGGTCACTTTTAATAAAAGTTATTATTGCATTAGTATTGTTCCTACGTAAAAATATTGTCAAACAAACAAAAAAGGATTTCAACTTTAAACACTACAACTTAAAACTATCTAGATAAGAAAAGTCAACTGAGCATCAATTTGTACAACATTATAAAAACAGACAAAATTATCGCAATTTTAAAAAGTTAAAATTCAATTGTACACATACTGACAACAATCTTAGCAACACATTCTTAACCAAATATAATGTTAACCCTTCCAAAAAAAAAAAAAAAAACTTTTTTCTGTTTCAATAGAAAAATGAAACGAAAAAGAATCCTTTCATTTTATTACATAGAAAATTGATTTAAGTGTATTTACACTGGTATCCCTAATTTCGTAAATACAAAGTTTAAAAAATTTACATATGAAAATTTTACAATTTACATAAACCAGAAAACAGCATGTAAAACAAAGTATGCATAAAAATATAAAAAAAAACCTTTTTTAAAATCCATTTAACTAAATCCATTTTTATTTAACATAAATGATGGCAAAAATCATATATTTCCCCATTTATGCAGCAGGAAAAACACATGAACATATACACACACATACACACCAAAAGACCTGGCAAACTCATCGCAATCAAAAAGAATGAAAAACTCTTAAAATGTAGGTAGTTATAGAACCAGTGATTTTTTCCCAGTTACTAAGTGGGTGTATTTCTATCGACAATTTAGATATTTTTACTCCGATATAATATTATATTGTCTTGTAATATTTACGTTAATACAAAATGAAGTTTAAAGGTATGTAATCATCGGAGTAGCCTTCAAAATTATTGAACTAGTGATGTTAAAAATGACAAATATTCTACATTAGGATAAACTTATTAGCTAAAAAAAGAAGCAATTCTTTTCATTTATTTAGAAATATTTTTTGTATTTTTAGGTTTTTTTTATCAAGTTTAACTGTATCCTTGTATATACAAATATACACAAACCTATATACATTTATAAATATAAACATGTATTTTTGTATACATATTTTATATTTAGCCAAAGGGTATCAAAAACAATTTATCCCTTATAATATTTGTACTTGTATATTTACAAAGAAGAAGACTGACAGTATTGTTCTTTTGCCATTCATATGGTTCATCTTCTATTGTTTCGTTAACATTCGATTTTCTAAAAAAAAAAATAAAATAATAATAACAAACAATAGCAAAAACAAAATTTAACAAAATATATTCTATTCAAATTAGGGTTTTTGTTTAGGATTTTCAGCCAATTGTTCAATTTATTTTAACTGTACGAGTTCAACTATAGTGCTAAAAAAACATTTATTCGACTGTGCCGATTCCTAGTATAGGCTACATCACTTAAATGGGAGGGTATATTGGGTTTGTGCTGATGTTTGTAACATACAAAATTATTCGTCCTATACCCACCTTAAAGTATAACAATCGGCTTCTGAAGAATCGTTTTATGAATCCAGCCGTCCGTTCGTCTGCGCAAGGTACAGGTCAAAATTTTCCCAATAGTTGAGTCGGTCCATTATATCACCTAGCCCTCATACAACAAAATCCCTCGAAAAGGGCTTCCGAGCTTATAATTATGTAAAATAGCCCTGACGACATTGAAATTTCATAGAGATCGGACCTCATTTGACCCTAGCCCCCATACAAATTTCCCTTCAGAAAATTACATTAATGTCCAATATTAACTTATTAACACAAATATCGCAATGAAATTCAGCACAAATAAATATTTTACAAATATATTCACAAAATTTATAAAGCTGCTTTCAGAAAATTTGTGTTTCATGCATAAATCGCTTAAATGTATCGGAACGAGGTAATAAAAGATAAATACTTTATTATGAAAAATAATAAATAATAATATTTATAACTGATGTAGGGTATCATATGGTCGGCCACACCCGATTATTCTTTCTTACTTGCTTTACAATCATGTTGTATGGACTGCAATTTCATGTTGCTAGATCCAATATTTTACAAGAATTTAAAAAGGAACGAAAATGTACGAAAAAAAATTATTTTTATAGGGATTTGGCTAGTTTTAAACAAGTAAGAGTGTTATATTCGGCTATGCCGAATCTTTTATACCCACCATCAAATCACTGATATATAAATGAACTTTAATATTTTGAATATTTTATTATTATATATCGATATCAATAAGAACATCAGGGTAAGATTTGAAAGAGGTCATTGATGGGGGTTTTACTACTGACAGTGCTAATTTTTATAGCGAGTAGTGGTATTTATACATACATATATGGACCAATTCTTATAAAAGTCTGTAGGAAGATTTCAGTTCCTTATTTGTTTAAAATTTCATCGATCTACTTGTATTTTGAAGCCATTAAGGAGCATTAAAGTCATAAAATATGGTAGTGAGAGTTTAAATCAAAATTGTTTTATGCCGAGTTGCATTGCGGTATTCGTATTTTTCGAACTTCATCGCTTTACTCGTTTTTTATTGCTTTACTCGTTTTTTATTGCTTTACTCATTTTTTGATGGGGATATTATATGGGGGTAGGTCAATTAAGGCTCGATCCACATAAAATTAAGTTAAGAGTTTTTGACTGGCAATAAACTTAATTGAGTCGAATTTTATTACTATACTCGTATTTTTAAGCCAGTAATGGGTCTTAAAGTATTTTCTGATAAGGACCTTATGTTGGGGTTAGGGTCAATTAAGGCCTGTTCCACATAAAATTTGTTAAGGAGATTTTAGCTTGTGAAAAACTTACTTCTATGAAATTTCAATGATATGCTCGTATTTTTAAGGCAGTAATGAGCGTTAAAATATTTTTATGGAGGGGACCTTATATGGGGGGTAGGGTCAATTATAGACCGATCCACATAAAATTTGGTGGAAAGGTTTTGGTTCCTAAGATACATACTTATGTCAAATTTCTTCGCTATATTAGTATTTTTACGCCCATAATTAACGTTAAAGTCGTTTTCTGAAGGGGCGTTATGTGGGGGAAGGGTCAATTGTGAACCGATCCACATAAAATTTGGTAGAGAGATATTGCCTAGTATAAAACTTATTTCTGGGAAATTTGGTAAAGGCTTAGGTCGTATTTTTAAGCCAGTAATAAGCGTTATAGTAATTTTAATGGAGGGTCTTTATATGAGGGGTAGGGTCAATTATGGACCGATCCACATAAAATTTCATAAAGATTTTTTGGCTGGTAAGATACTTCCTTATATCAAATTTCATCGCTATATTCGTTTTTTTAAGCCAGTAATGAGCGTTAAAGTCATTTTTTGAAGGGGACCTTAAATGGGGGGTAGGGTCAATTATGGACCGATCCACATAAAATTTCATAGATAGGTTTTGTCTAGTAAGAAACTTACTAATTCAAATTTCATCGCTATACTTGTATTTTTAAGAGAGTAATGAGCGTAAAAGTCATTTTCTGAAGGGGACGTTATATGGGGGGTAGGGTCAATTATGGACCGATATACATAAAATTTGGTTGAGAGATATTGGCTTGCATAAAACTTATGTGTGTCGAATTTCATCGCTATATTCTCATTTTTAAGCGAGTAATGAGCGTTAAAGTCATTTTCTGAAAGGGACCTTATATGGGGGGTAGGGTCAATTATGGACCGATCCACATAAAATTTCATAGAGAGGTTTTGGCTAGTAAAAAACTTACTTATGTCAAATTTCATCGCTATACTTGTATTTTTAAGAGAGTAATGAGCGTAAAAGTCATTTTCTGAAGGGGACGTTATATGGGGGTAGGGTCAATTATGGACCGATATACATAAAATTTGGTTTTGAGATATTGGCTTACATAAAACTTATGTGTGTCGAATTTCATCGCTATATTCCCATTTTTAAGCCAGCAATCAGCTATTTAGTCATTTTCTAAAGGGGACCTTATATGGGGGGTAGGGCCAATTGTGGTCCTATGTCCGCCATAATGCAGAATTATTTTTCAGACGTCAAAAAACTGACCTATGCGAAATTTTGTGGTATTTGCTTCATAAACAACGAATTTGTGAATATTTGAAACTATTTATACAATATTCCGGGGGGTACATTTGTATGGGGGCTATGTGAAATCGTTGACCGATTTTGCCCATTTTCAATATCAAACATTTCTGATCAATAAAATATATTTTAGGAAAATTTCATCTCAATATCTCTTATTTTGTGGATGCTATCGTGCCAACAACAGACAGACGGACAGACGGACAGACGGACGGACATGGCTAGATCGTCTTAGAATCTTACGAGGACCCAGAATACATATACTTTATGGGGTCTTAGAGCAATATTTCGATGTGTTACACACGGAATGACAAAATCAATATACCCCCCATCTTTTTTGATGGTGGGTATAAAAAGGAAACTTTTCGATAACAAATTTTTATTGTTTTCAACACACCTCTTTTATAAAGGGGTTTCTAGCCAATTACAACATAAAGCTTTATTCGTAAGATAATAACATTGACCGCAGAGGTTGTCTCGGATTTTTGCTCATCTCTACATTATGAACCGATTTTTTACTGATTTAGAAATAGAAAACTTTTGGAAAGCATGACTTTATTATTTTCAATAAACATACCGACAGAAAACAGTCAGATGGATAGGGAGACGGATGGACGGACATATCCGCCACTATCTATAAATTTATATCTATGAAATCCATAAACGTAAATTGCCACCGGCATTTAAATACACACTATGGCGATTGGAAGTCGTTGCAAAATCTCACCCAGTGGTCAAAAAAGACCTTCACGGCAGGCGTTCACGTAAAGCACTTCGTCATTCATACCCAAAGTACCTGTTATTTTTGAACACAAATTTTCCTTCCTTGATTTTCTAAGTACAACAACAACATTTTTCTGTATAAAGCTATGATATATAAAGAATTATGAAAGATTAAGGGTTTGAAGATATTTAGAGTCTTTATAAAATTGATTCCAAAAAACATACAGACGCACATAGTCGACTCCGACATCTAAAAAAAGATTGATTTCCTAAAACTTTGGCACAAAGAACATTGGAATTTAGGTATATTATTCGAATATTCTAAAAACACAATTACCAAAAAGTATGGTTTGTATATTAATGTTGTCCATCCATGTTTAATAAGTCATTTGTTCCTAATAACCCGTATGTATTTAAAATTTTTGTAAAATATAATCTAAGACGATCTTACTAAAGCGTCCACAAAACGATGTAGGGAAATAACATTCTTTATTCGTCAGGAAAGTTTAGTATTGCAAATCCTTTAACCATGAAATATTGTGTAAATGGCTTCAATTTTAAATTTTATCATTATTTAGAAATTGCCCTTGCAGAAATGATTTTATCGTTCATAAATTTCATAACTCTTTCACGTCTACATGACACCGGTGTCATAAGATTTTTTTTGTATTTTCTCGATTTGAGCTACAGTAAATGATTATTTCCAAAAAAAAAAAATACATTATTTTTAAGAATTTCCATGCTGCATGCTCGAAAGGATAATATCTTGCGATATCCTTCGAAAACACTATTTCCATTTTTCACAAAAAATTAGTAATATAACTGTATGACAATGATATGTCGAACATCAACATGTTTTATATTGATCAAAATATATCTGAAAATATTTACGAATATGTGTAGATTTGTTCCTAACTGACCCTTTATAAGTTACCCCGCAGAAATGTCTTTAAAGTTCATTATTGGGGATCTTGCAGATTATAAATTTTACTTTCCAACAAATAACTGTAGTGCGATGAAATAAAAACGTTCTAAAGAAATTCGAGATAAATAAGTACTATAAAATATAAATCTCTAAAAAAATGCATTATGGTCAGTTGAAAATTGGCCATAGCTCTCATTAAACTTCTTATGATTTTTATAAATATTTAAATTCCCAAAATTTAAAAAAGGTCAAATTGAAAACCCCTAATTCAAACACATGAGCTTAAGAATAATATGGCAACTAATACTTATATGAACGTACAAAAGGCAAAAACAAGAAAGCTTAAAAGAAAATGAAGTAGAACTAGATTTAGATTTAGAAGATGAAGGCGAAAAGAGCAAAAAAATAAATTGGTATTATCATAAACCAAAAACAACAATACATGTAAAACAAAAACTGTGAAATGAAATCCAATTTTTTTATCTCTAATAATTTTAAGAAAAATTCTTTTTTTATGACTTGTAAATTGGTTTATATATAGATGCATATGGGTTTTCTTCTTAAAGGAAATGGTCAATTACACTTTAACTTCTAGTTTGAAAATAAATAGTTGTTAGAAGCAATTTCAAGAAAAAATTAAGTTTCCTTTTTTATTAAAGTTTAAAGGTCGTATGAAAGATATTACAAACTAATTTAAAGTGAAAGTGAGAAGATAATATACAAACTAGCCTTTAAGCTGTTAAGAGTTTTCATAAATTTTAATAAATAATGCAAAAATGTAGTAATCATTTATTTTCTTTGTAGCTTAAGGAGTTGTTATGAAAAGCCTATTTTTATAAAGCAAAAAGTGTATTTAAATATAAAATATTCAATACAATTTATATATTAAAACTAATTCAATTTTAAACATTATTTCCTATTTTCTTAAAGACTGTATTAAGAAAAAATTAAATAAAATGTTGCACATGCAAACTCAATGAAGCAGCAATTAACCAACCTGAAAATTCTCTCTCAATAATACTCGTTTGCCTTAACTTTACAGAAATTTATACAACGCCAACGGCATCTGAAGAACATTTAAGGAAATGAATAAACATCATGCCAGCCAGCTGCAGGAACACTACAAATATGACCGCACTTCTTAAGGTACTTTACAACTATTATTGTTTATTTTGTTCAGCTTTAGAGCTGCCAAAAATGTGGAAAAGAAGTACAAAAAGAAAAAAACCGAAAAGTTTGGAATTAAATATAAGATGAGGTAGACACTTGAGGTTTTAAGCCAAAGATTTTTGTATGCAAGTTTTAGCACTTCATAAACAGAGAGCGACGAAGAAAAAAACAAAAAAAGAGATATAAATAAATAAACTCTTTAGCTGGATTTGGCGAATATTACTTCATTTTTTTTTTTTTGTTGGCCCCAAAAAACTAAGAGGAAAAAATCTACATTTGGATTCATTTAAACCAATCAACTATAAAGTGTTAGTAAGTATTAAAACTAATGTAAACGGTTACTGTTACTACAGGCAGACAAACACACTTATAAATACACCAACACTAAGGTGCCATGTGTATGTAATATGTGTGTTTGTATATATGTTTCACTGTTAGTGGTTAAGTAAGTGCTATGTGCATCCTCGAAAAATGGTGTGAGTTATAAAACTTGTACTCTCGCAGCAGTTTTAGTAGTCGTAGGAAAAAAAACCTTTTGCAGCAGCCATAGTTGAAAGTCCTTACTTAAGTGGCGTGTATCCATTTTTGGGATTGTTTTGTACAGACTTTGGCATTTACAAGTATAAGTAGTTTCGAGTATTTGCTTACAGTTAATGCTTTCTTTTTTCCCCATTTTGCTCCTGCATAGCTTGGTCGGGCTGTTTTTTATTTTCGCATTATTTTCTACTCTGCCATCGCAGTAAAAGGTTAGAGAGCCTTGAAAGAAAAAAAGGGAAATGTACAAAAAGCTAAGTAAAGTAGCTGTAAGGTATAGTTGGGGAAAAAAATATTTTGTATAAAATATAAACATAAATAAAATAATGCATTTTATAAGTATAACAACTTAAAAGTGCACAAGTCAAGTGCACACTAACAAACAAGCAAACACAATAACTGCGAGGTAGAGAAGCATGGTAAGGAATGAAGTAAATAAACAAGGAGCGTTAACTCTTGTGGAATAGTTAAATAAAAAAGGACGCTGGAATAATTTTCTTGCTTTCAAAATGTTGTAATCTAGTGTTAGTAATGTCCCAGCAGACACTTTCAAAGGGAATATAAACTTTAATTCAATTTAACCTTTTAATGGCGGGGAGGATAAAATATTCAAAGAAATCCTCTGTGTATGATATTGAAAATTGGCATTATCGGTCTATACTTTCACAGAGTTCCAATATACATTTCTGAGTGGATTTAGCTATGTCTGTCTGTCCGTTCGACCGTCTGTGTGGCGGAACTTGTACAGACGCTAAAGTTTTCAAGAAAAATTAGACTTGGCACATTTACTTCTTTTAACCTTAGGGCAAGGGTTATTGAAAATGGTTAAAATTCGTCAATTTTTCCCCAAACAACAATACAACTATACTCTCCGAATAGCGTCTTTAAACTCATATTTATATTAAATGCTAAAACCAGCAAAACTTATTCTCATATAAGTATAACTAATACTTCGAGTTTTCTTAAAAATTTGGCTTCATTTGACCCTATATAAAGTCTTCTTTCTGAAAATGCTTAAAGGTTAAAATTTATTATTAATTATTGACCAATTTTCATTTGTAAGAGAGATTTCATCTAAAACTTGTTTATGTTATGTTATATTTTCCATCGAAAAAATGCAAACTTTAGGCCACCTTTCTACGAAAAGTCAATTGGATTATGAAAATTTTTATGAAAACCCGATAATCTATGTTTTTGAAAAATTTGCCAGAATCCTCAAATTACGTTAACAAGTAAAGCTATTTATACATGATTGTCAGATCTTGCAACGTTGACAGGAAAATGTCCAGTAAATGTCTAACAATAGTTTGAACTTAAAATTTTTTGAGATATTGACAGAAGAATCATTTCTGAAATTTCATTTCTAAATTTTTTTCTGAAAACCATGTATAGGTTGTTTAAGCTTTTAAGGTTCAGATAAATTTTCTAGACTAAAAATTGGTTAGAATCTGATGGCATTTCTATAGGATTGACTACTTTGCTAAATTTGACAAATTTTCTTCTCACAATTATTCAGTACTTTTTCATCATTTTTCTATTGGAAAAGTTTGTAAAAATTTTATTACTTTTTTATTAGAAAGAGTTTTAGAGAATCTAACAAAACTTTCTATAGGAAAATATAGTTTAATTCTGACAAGTTTTATATAGAAAAAGTTCGCCAAAGAATGATAACTTTTCTAAAGGAAAAGCTTGCCAAAATCTCGCATTTTTTTTTTAAATAAATGTTTATTCCATTTAAGATTTGTTGACGATATGACACATTTGCAATACCAAACATTTTCACAGAACTGTAGTTTTTTAAGTTCTTAAAAACATCAACAGACAGACAGATGGACGGACCTGGCTAGATCGTTTTGTGGGGACCCAAAATACTTATGTATATGTACAATATTTCGATGTATCACAAATGGTTTGACAAACAAGTTTGAGCGCTTAATTATGCTAAACCAAATTATAAATATTCTCTATCAGCTACTTTTATACAAATTTACAAATCAAAATTTATAACATTACAAAAACCATTTATATGCGTTGTAAGGATTTTCGGGAGGGGACTTTGATTGAAACTATGAACTATTGTGGACCGATCGAAAAAAAAAACTTTTACGGTAACATTTCTATTTGCAAAAGTAATATTGTATAAATATCTTAATTGGGTAACGAGTTCTGGGCGTTTAATTGATTTTGGGTATAAAAAACTCATTTTTAATACCAAAAAACTTAGGAAAATGAAGAAAATTTTGGTTTAAATTTTTTAAATTATACTGCTTCGTTCAATCGTTAGCGTTATTAGTTTTTATCGTTTTACACAGACGGACATAGCTAAATCGACGCAGAATTTAATAAAGACTATGTTGGGTCTCAGATGAATATTTCTTGACAAAGTTATACATAGCCTCAATCATCACTGATGGTGGGTATAAAAAGGATGTTTTACTTTTAAACTTCCGCTTCGTAGGTCATATTTTTAGAGATGGAAGGTCATCTTGTTCATCACAATAGTATTTCTATGTTTTAACTCAAAATCTTTTATTCAATTTACCCAATGCACATTTGCCCTTTCCTACCACATTCATTTATTCTACATACTTGTTGCTTGATTTTGAACATTAAACAAACTAAATTATAATATATAAATTAAAAACAAATATATTCCAAAATTTATTTTAATATATTGCACATTTCACTGGGTTATCCAATTTGCTTTGTTATGTTATATGTATGTAGGTTTGCTATGTTACTGCTTCTACTATTATTAATTGTGCTTTTGGCCAAGAAAGATTTATGTTTTCGTTAAGTTCGGATTTTCATACTAGCGAAGAGCTTTAGTCAGAGAAAAAAAAATAATCAAATAAATATAAGAAAATAAATATTTGGGGTACAAATAAATGGAAGATTACTAAATGCAGGTTTAACGTTCATTTTAGTTTAAAATTAAACTAAATATTTTTTTTGTTTTTTAGAGAAAAATTTATATTAGTGGTATTAACTTTAAACTAGAGACTTTTTAAAAATAATATTAAAATTTAATGTGAAATTGTGAAAAATTTCATATTGAACAACTTTGTATTGTTAAAGCTTTCTATTGATCCTTTATTGATCATTTCATATCGTATCTGTTTCCCTTTAAGTATAAAAACGTTTTAACTAATTTATTTTTTTTTTTAATTCTGGAGCAACAAACAACTAAAATACCCTGCAATACTGGCTGTAATTTCGGAACTAGTTACTTAGCCCACCACTAGCCATAAGTCAGTTAGGTGACTACTTATTTAAACATATGCTTACCTGAGAAGGAACTCAATTGTCACCTTGGAAAACACACATTACATTGAAGTTCGTAAAAAGATTTATAATTGATTTTACATTGTATTTATTATGGTAATTAGGTTAAATATCTATCTCCTAAACCACAATACAAAGTAAATTATTTCAAATATCACCCCCACCCGCATTGTTTGGGGTAATAAAGTGAGGATTGCTTTACATAGTGGACAATAGTGACAAATTGCTAAATATACATACAAATAGCTACACATTAGAGAAAAATTACTTTGTATCTTTAAAGGTTGTACTGACCCTTTGTTAAACCAATGGCTAGTTAAATACAAAAGCATACTTTAAGGCATCAATAGGCAAAGGCCAGATTAATGTTTAGACAAAGCTTAATTTAATGATATGAAAAACTGATTTCAAAAAAAGTTTTATGATGTTATTCGTAACAATCAATTTAAGGTTGACAAAAAAATTGTTCACAAAAATAGAGTTATTTTATAAACATAAGTATTTAATTGCTTATTAAAAAATTTTTAAATGTAATGACCCTAATGTATATCAGGTACTTACTATACTAATATGTATTACAATAATATCGCGTGAAGTATAAGCACACGCTAGCACCTTTGAAGATTAATATCCTATTTGCTTGTTATAAGTAGCAAATACTTAACAAATTAATTTTAATGTAGTCATTTCGCCAGCTTTAATATTTCGTATGCACATTTACAAGCAAAGATTTTAAAAAAATGTAAAATGCAACTAAATATTAAATATTAATGTTAATATTAGCTTAAATTATAAACCATTAAATTGTTTTAAAATAATTATAAATCAATAAAGATAATAATCGTTTATTTTTTGTATATTAGCCATATTTTTAATTTACAATAAATGTTTAAAATGATACACGATTTAAATTATATAAGTTAAATGGGTAAAGAATTTTATTCCAACAATGTTTTATGTTCAATTTAGTGCAACATAGTAATATTTTAAAATTTAATTTTGATACAAATTTTACCTAAGAATTCATGATTTCTATCTTTACATTTTTATACCCTACACCACTATAGTGGGGAGGGTATTATACGTTTGTGCTGATGTTTGTAACATACAAAAATATTGGTCCAATACCCACCTTAAAGTATACCG